>NW_024058170.1:0-64888 GCF_016432855.1 Salvelinus namaycush
ATTTGGAAGACCCATTTGCGACCAAGCTTTAACTTCCTGACTGATGTCTTGAGATGTTGCTTCATTATATCCACATAATTTTCCTACCTCATGATTTTGTGAAGTGCACCAGTCCCTCCTGCAACAAAGCACCCCCACAACATGATGCTGCCACCCCCGTGCTTCACGGTTGGGATGGTGTTCTTCTGCTTGCAAGCCTCCCCCTTTTTCCTCCAAACATAACGATGGTCATTATGGCCAAACAGTTCTATTTTTATTTCATCAGACCAGAGGACATTTCTCCAAAAAGTATGATCTTTTTGTGCAGATGCAAACTGTAGTCTGGCTTTTTTTATGGCGGTTTTGGAGCAGTGGCTTCTTCCTTGCTGAGCGGCCTTTCAGGTTATGTCGATATAAGTCTCGTTTTACTGTGGATATTGATACTTTTGTACCTGTTTCTTCCAGCATCTTCACAAGGTCCTTTGCTGTTCTGGGATTGATTTGCACTTTTCGCCCAAAGTACGTTCATCTCTAGGAGACAGAACACGTCTCCTTCCTGAGCGGTATGACAGCTGCTTGGTCCCATGGTGTTTATACTTGAGTACTATTCTTTGTACAGATGAACGTGGTACCTTCAGGCATTTGGAAATTGCTCCCAAGGATGAACCAGACTTGTGGAGGTCTACAATTTATTTTCTGAGGTCTTGGCTGATTTCTTTTGATTTTCCCATGATGTCAAGCATAGAGGCAATGAGTTGGAAGGTAGACCTTGGAATACATTCACAGGTACACCTCCAATTGACTCAAATTATGTCAATTAGCCTATCAGAAGCTTCTATAGCAATGACATAATTTTCTGGAATTTTCCATGCTGTTTAAAGGCACAGTCAACTTAATGTATGTAAACTTCTGACCCACTGGAATTGTGATATAGTGAATTATAAGTGCAATAATCTGTCTGTAAACAATTGTTGGAAAAATGACTTGTGTCATGCACAAAGTAGATGTCCTAACCGACTTGCCAAAACTATAGTTTGTTAACAAGAGATCTGTGGATTGACTCCAACCTAAGTGTTTGTAAACGTCCCACTTCAACTGTACATACATACATACATACATGCATACATACATACATACATACATACATACATACATACATACATACATACATACATACATACACCTGAGGTATAGAACCCGTCTATAAGCCAGTTTAACAGCCCATTAGGGCTCTGTGGGGCCTCTGTGGCTGAGGTGTCTCACTGTGGTGTGTGGTTTGGGTTTGCAGTGAGGCCAAGATAGACACTCACAGCCCCAGGCGTCTCTCTCTACAATAATTTGGGCAGTTCTCTGTCCCTGCACTGTGGAACCCAGGAGTCATGTTTTAGAAGGGGGTTGGACATGATTTATTAAACCTTTTTTATTTAACTAGGCAAGTTCTACTTCATCACAATCCCGGATCCGGGAGCACCCCCATCAGTAAAAAAGCTGACTAGCATAGCCTAGCATAGCGTCACAAGTAAATACTAGCATCTAAATATCATTAAATCACAAGTCCAAGACACCAGATGAAAGATACACATCTTGTGAATCCAGCCATCATTTCTGATTTTTAAAATGTTTTACAGGGAAGCCACAATATGTATTTCTATTAGCTAACCACGATAGCAAAAGACACAACTTTTTTTTCCCCACCATTTTTTTCCTGCATAGGTAGCTATCACAATTTCGACCAAATAAAGATATAAATAGTCACTAACCAAGAAACAACTTCATCAGATGACAGTCTGATAACATATCTATTGTATAGCATATGTTTTGTTAGAAAAATGTGCATATTTCAGGTATAAATCATAGTTTTACATTGCAGCCACCATCACAACTCTCACCAAAGCAACTAGAATAACTACAGAGAGCAACGTGAATTACCTAAATACTCATCATAAAACATTTATGAAAAATACACAGCGTACAGCAAATGAAAGACAAAGATCTTGTGAATCCAGCCAATATTTCAGATTTTTTAAGTGTTTTACAGCGAAAACACAATTTAGCATTATATTAGCTTACTACAATAGCCAACCACACAACAGCATTGATTCAAGCCAACAATAGCGATAACGAATAAACCAGCAAAAGATATTAATTTTTTCACTAACCTTCTCAAACTTCTTCAGATGACAGTCCTATAACATCATATTACACAATACATATAGAGTTTGTTCGAAAATGTGCATATTTAGCGGCACAAATCGTGGTTATACAATGAGAATAGTAGCCAAGCTGCCAACAAAATGTCGGGAGAAATCTTGGGAGAGGCACCTAATCTAATCATTAACTAATCATAAACTTGACTAAAAAATACAGGTTGGACAGCAAATGAAAGATACATTAGTTCTTAATGCAACCGCTGTGTTAGATTTTTTAAATTAACGTTACTACGACATACAGCGTGCGTTAAAGCGAGACCGCACCAAAATTAATGGCGGAATAGGAGTTTTACATTTTTCAACAGAACAACGAATTAACATCATAAATAGTTCTTACTTTTTGATGAGCTTTCATCAGAATCTTGGGCAAGTTGTCCTTTGTCCAAAAGAATCGTTGCTCGATTGTAGATTGTCGCCTTCAACTTTGGATTTAGCAGTAAACATTAGCCATGTGGCCCAGACGTGCCCAACTCACTATAACGCAGCACAAAGAAATATCCGAAAATCGCAATATACTGATATAAACTGATATAACTCGGTTTAAAATAACAACATTATGATGTCTTTAACACCTATATCGAATAAAATCAGAGCCGGATATATCTAAGGCCTATAACGGGAGCTTTCCAGAACGCCATCCTGAGGTCTGTCTTGCGTCATGGCGAATGTTGAAAAGACTGCACCCCACGTTCCAAGACCATTTATATGGCCTCAGATCTGCCTAGCAACTCCATTCCAATTCTCACTATTTGCTGACATCTAGGGGAAGGCGTATGCAGTGCATCTCGACCAATAGAAGACATGCAAATTAATAAACTGACCCCAGAACAGCCTGCCTGATTTCAGATTTCTCACTTCCTCACAGGAAGTTTGCTCCAACTTGAGTTCTGTTTTACTCACAGATATAATTCAAACGGTTTTAGAAACTAGAGAGTGTTTTCTATCCAATAGTAATAATAATATGCATATTGTACGAGCAAGAATTGAGTACGAGGCAGTTTAATCCGGGAACGAAATTTTTACAAAGTGAAAACAGCACCCCCTATTGAGAAGGTTAGAACAAATTCTTATTTATTATAACTTCCATTGTTGTGTATTTTAAAGTCATGATCCCATTTAAACAACTACGCCAGCATGTCCCCGGCTGTCCCCTAGCCCCCCTGGCTGTCCCCTAGCCGTCAGCTGTCCCCTAGCCCCGGGCTGTCCCCTAGCCCCGGGCTGTCCCCTAGCCCCGGGCTGTCCCCTAGCCCCCCTGGCTGTCCCCTAGCCGTCAGCTGTCCCCTAGCCCCGGGCTGTCCCCTAGTCACAGCACGGAGAGAGGGAGGATTGAAAGAAAGTGACACCCTTAACTTTTTCTCTCCCTCCATCAGTGTCCCCTGGCTGGGTTGAGGGGGGGACCTAAATTATGGTCACCTACACTACCTACACTACATTGCCTGCTTGTCAAACTTCTCATTCCAAAATGATGGGCATTAATATGGAGTTGTTCCCTGCTTTGCTGCTACAACAGCCTCCACTCTTCTGGGAAGGCTTTCCACTAGATGTTGGAACATTGCTGCAGGGACTTGCTTCCATTCAACCACAAGCATTTAGTGAGGTCAGGCATTGATGTTGGGCGATTGGGCCTGGCTCGCAGTCAGCGTTCCAGTTCATCCCAAAGGATTTCGATGGGGTTGAGGTCAGGGCTCTGTGCAGGCCAGTCAAATTCTTCCACACCAATCTCAACAAACCATTTCTGTATGGACCTCACTTTGTGCACGGGGGCATTGTCATGCTGAAACAGGAAAGGGCCTAACGCAAAGTTGGAAGCACAGAATCTCTAGAATGTCATTGTATGCTGTAGTGTTAAGATTTCCCTTCACTGGAAATAAGGGGCCTAGCCTGAACCACGAAAAACAGCCCCAGACCATTATTCCTCCTCCACCAAACTTTACAGTTGGCACTATGCATTGGGGAAGGTAGCGCTCTCCTGGCATCCGCCAAACCCAGATTCATCCGTCAGGCTGCCAGATGGGGAAATGTGACTCATCACTCCAGAGAATGCGTTTCCAATGCTCCAGAGTCCAAATGGCGGAGCTTGTGTGGCCTACCACCTCGCAGCTGTGTCGTTGTTTCTCCTAGACGTTTCCACTTCACAATAACAGCACTCACAGTTGACCGGGGCAGCTCTACCAGGGAATCATTTTGACTAACTGAATTGTTGGAAAAGTGGCATCCTATGATGCTGCCACGTTGAAAGTCACTGAGCTCTTTAGTACGGCCATTCTACTGCCAATGTTTGTCTATGCAGATTGCATGGCTGTGTGCTCTATTTTATACACCTGTCAGCAACGGGTGTGGCGTAAACAGCCAATCCCACTCATTTGAAGAGGTGTCCACATACTGCTGTAGATATAGTATATCTGTGGGCCTGTCAGTGGCCGGACCAACGAAACACCCAGTCCGACAGCGCTGTGGAGGGACGGTGTGTGACAGCGAGCTGCCACTGTGTCAGATCTCTGGGACATGGTGTCTTCTCTGTCACACACACCTTCGCTGGCCTTCCTGTTGAGCCAGAAGAAACCACTTGTTTTTCTCTCTGTGTGTGTGTGTGTGTGTGTGTGTGATTGATAATCCCAGCAATAGACAAAGCTGGGGGATATATCAGAGTTCAGGCTGCTCATTGGAACTATAAAACACTACTGCTAATAAATAACCCCATCTGAGAATATTGACCCTCTGCCGGGGAGAATTCTGGGTAATTTCTCCAGGCTCCATATCTGATCGTCCCACAAAGTTAGAGGGAGAGCGAGGGATACTGGAGGAATGAGGTGGTCAGAATTCAATTACTGAAAAGGTTACTATTGTTGGGGGGAGAGATATATTATACTCTCTATCACTACGTTTTCTCCCATCCCTCTCTCTCTTTCTCCCATCCCTCTCTCTCTTACTCTTTCTCCCATCCCTCTCTCTTTCTCCCATCCCTCTCTCTCTTACTCTTTCTCCCAACCCTCTCTCTCTTTCTCCCATCCCTCTCTCTCTTTCTCTCTTTCTCCCATCCCTCTCTATTTCTCCCATCCCTCTCTTTCTCCCATTCCTCTCTCTTTCTCCCATCCCTCTCTCTTTCTCCCATCCCTCTCTCTCTTACTCTTTCTCCCATCCCTCTCTCTTTCTCCCATCCCTCTCTCTCTCAGGTCTAGGTATTAGTTAGCTCTCCTCCTGGGGGAGCTGTTGTCATAATGGATGTGTGGTCTGACCTATTCACCTATAATGATGCCAGTCCAGTCCACACTGTCAGCTGTAATGGTAGTGGATGGCAGCAGCAGTCCACTGCTCAGTCTGTTATCCAGCTGAGATGAAATGGTGCTTGTTGCTATGGCAGTAGGTAGGGATTAGGGTAGATGGCTGAGGGGGTTTTGGTAGAAGGCGTTGCTATGGCAGTAGGTAGGGAGTAGGGTAGATGGCTGAGGGGGTTTTGGTAGTAGGCGTTGCTATGGCAGTAGGTAGGGAGTAGGGTAGATGGCTGAGGGGGTTTTGGTAGAAGGCGTTGCTATGGCAGTAGGTAGGGAGTAGTGTAGATGGTTGAGGGGGTTTTGGTAGAAGGCGTTGCTATGGCAGTAGGTAGGGAGTAGTGTAGATGGTTCAGGGGGTTTTGGTAGAAGGCGTTGCTATGGCAGTAGGTAGGGAGTAGGGTAGATGGCTGAGGGGGTTTTGGTAGAAGGCGTTGCTATGGCAGTAGGTAGGGAGTAGGGTAGCTGGCTGAGGGGGTTTTGGTAGAAGGCGTTGCTATGGCAGTAGGTAGGGAGTAGTGTAGATGGTTGAGGGGGTTTTGGTAGAAGGCGTTGTTATGGCTGTAGGTAGGGTAGATGGCTGAGGGGGTTTTGGTAGAAGGTGGTGCTATGGCAGTAGGTAGGGATTAGGGTAGATGGCTGAGGGGGTTTTGGTAGAAGGCGTTGCTATGGCAGTAGGTAGGGAGTAGGGTAGATGGCTGAGGGGGTTTTGGTAGAAGGTGGTGCTATGGCAGTAGGTAGGGAGTAGGGTAGATGGCTGAGGGGGTTTTGGTAGAAGGCGGTGCTATGGCAGTAGGTAGGGAGTAGGGTAGATGGTTGAGGGGGTTTTAGTAGAAGGCGGTGCTATGGCAGTAGGTAGGGAGTAGTGTAGATGGTTGAGGGGGTTTTGGTAGAAGGCGTTGCTATGGCAGTAGGTAGGGAGTAGGGTAGATGGCTGAGGGGGTTTTGGTACAAGGTGTTGCTATGGCAGTAGGTGGGGAGTAGTGTAGATGGCTGAGGGGGTTTTGGTAGAAGGCTTTGCTATGGCAGTAGGTAGGGAGTAGGGTAGATGGTTGAGGGGGTTTTGGTAGAAGGAGGTGTTATGGCTGTAGGTAGGGTAGATGGCTGAGGGGGTTTTGGTAGAAGGCGTTGCTATGGCAGTTGGTAGGGAGTAGTGTAGATGGTTGAGGGGGTTTTGGTAGAAGGCGGTGCTATGGCAGTAGGTAGGGAGTAGGGTAGATAGTTGAGGGGGTTTTGGTAGAAGGCGTTGCTATGGCAGTAGGTAGGGAGTAGGGTAGATGGCTGAGGGGGTTTTGGTAGAAGGCGTTGCTATGGCAGTAGGTAGGGAGTAGTGTAGATGGTTGAGGGGGTTTTGGTAGAAGGCGTTGCTATGGCAGTAGGTAGGGAGTAGGGTAGATGGTTGAGGGGGTTTTGGTAGAAGGCATTGCTATGGCAGTAGGTATGGATTAGGGTAGATGGTTGAGGGGGTTTTGGTAGAAGGCGTTGCTATGGCAGTAGGTAGGGAGTAGGGTAGATGGGTGAGGGGGTTTTGGTAGAAGGCGTTGCTATGGCAGTAGGTAGGGAGTAGGGTAGATGGCTGAGGGGGTTTTGGTAGAAGGCGGTGCTATGGCAGTAGGTAGGGAGTAGGGTAGATGGCTGAGGGGGTTTTAGTAGAAGGCGTTGCTATGGCAGTAGGTAGGGAGTAGTGTAGATGGTTGAGGGGGTTTTGGTAGAAGGCATTGCTATGGCAGTAGGTATGGATTAGGGTAGATGGTTGAGGGGGTTTTGGTAGAAGGCGTTGCTATGGCAGTAGGTAGGGAGTAGGGTAGATGGGTGAGGGGGTTTTGGTAGAAGGCATTGCTATGGCAGTAGGTGGGGAGTAGTGTAGATGGCTGAGGGGGTTTTGGTAGAAGGCTTTGCTATGGCAGTAGGTAGGGAGTAGGGTAGATGGTTGAGGGGGTTTTGGTAGAAGGAGGTGTTATGGCTGTAGGTAGGGTAGATGGCTGAGGGGGTTTTGGTAGAAGGCGTTGCTATGGCAGTAGGTAGGGAGTAGTGTAGATGGTTGAGGGGGTTTTGGTAGAAGGCGGTGCTATGGCAGTAGGTAGGGAGTAGGGTAGATAGTTGAGGGGGTTTTGGTAGAAGGCGTTGCTATGGCAGTAGGTAGGGAGTAGGGTAGATGGCTGAGGGGGTTTTGGTAGAAGGCGTTGCTATGGCAGTAGGTAGGGAGTAGTGTAGATGGTTGAGGGGGTTTTGGTAGAAGGCGTTGCTATGGCAGTAGGTAGGGAGTAGGGTAGATGGTTGAGGGGGTTTTGGTAGAAGGCATTTCTATGGCAGTAGGTATGGATTAGGGTAGATGGTTGAGGGGGTTTTGGTAGAAGGCGTTGCTATGGCAGTAGGTAGGGAGTAGGGTAGATGGGTGAGGGGGTTTTGGTAGAAGTCGTTGCTATGGCAGTAGGTAGGGAGTAGGGTAGATGGCTGAGGGGGTTTTGGTAGAAGGCGGTGCTATGGCAGTAGTTAGGGAGTAGGGTAGATGGCTGAGGGGGTTTTAGTAGAAGGCGTTGCTATGGCAGTAGGTAGGGAGTAGTGTAGATGGTTGAGGGGGTTTTGGTAGAAGGCATTGCTATGGCAGTAGGTATGGATTAGGGTAGATGGTTGAGGGGGTTTTGGTAGAAGGCGTTGCTATGGCAGTAGGTAGGGAGTAGGGTAGATGGGTGAGGGGGTTTTGGTAGAAGGCGTTGCTATGGCAGTAGGTAGGGAGTAGGGTAGATGGCTGAGGGGGTTTTGGTAGAAGGTGTTGCTATGGCAGTAGGTATGGATTAGGGTAGATGGCTGAGGGGGTTTTGGTAGAAGGCGTTGCTATGGCAGTAGGTAATGATTAGGGTAGATGGCTGAGGGGGTTTTGGTAGAAGGTGTTGCTATGGCAGTAGGTATGGAGTAGGGTAGATGGCTGAGGGGGTTTTGGTAGAAGGCGTTGCTATGGCAGTAGGTAGGGAGTAGGGTAGATGGCTGAGGGGTTTTTAGTAGAAGGTGGTGCTATGGCAGTAGGTAGGGAGTAGGGTAGATGGCTGAGGGGGTTTTGGTAGAAGGTGTTGCTATGGCAGTAGGTAGGGAGTAGGGTAGATGGCTGAGGGGGTTTTGGTAGAAGGCGTTGCTATGGCAGTAGGTAGGGAGTAGGGTAGATGGCTGAGGGGGTTTTGGTAGAAGGCGTTGCTATGGCAGTAGGTAGGGAGTAGGGTAGGTGGCTGAGGGGGTTTTGGTAGAAGGCGTTGCTATGGCAGTAGGTAGGGAGTAGTGTAGATGGTTGAGGGGGTTTTAGTAGAAGGTGGTGCTATGGCAGTAGGTAGGGAGTAGTGTAGATGGCTGAGGGGGTTTTGGTAGAAGGCGTTGCTATGGCAGTAGGTAGGGAGTAGGGTAGATGGTTGAGGGGGTTTTAGTAGAAGGTGGTGCTATGGCAGTAGGTAGGGAGTAGTGTAGATGGCTGAGGGGGTTTTGGTAGAAGGCGTTGCTATGGCAGTAGGTAGGGAGTAGGGTAGATGGTTGAGGGGGTTTTAGTAGAAGGCGGTGCTATGGCAGTAGGTAGGGAGTAGTGTAGATGGCTGAGGGGGTTTTGGTAGAAGGCGTTGCTATGGCAGTAGGTAGGGAGTAGGGTAGATGGCTGAGGGGGTTTTGGTAGAAGGCGGTGCTATGGCAGTAGGTAGGGAGTAGGGTAGATGGCTGAGGGGGTTTTGGTAGAAGGCGTTGCTATGGCAGTAGGTAGGGAGTAGGGTAGGTGGCTGAGGGGGTTTTGGTAGAAGGCGTTGCTATGGCAGTAGGTAGGGAGTAGTGTAGATGGCTGAGGGTTTTGGTAGAAGGCGGTGCTATGGCAGTAGGTAGGGAGTAGGGTAGCTGGCTGAGTGGGTTTTGGTAGAAGGCGTTGCTATGGCAGTAGGTAGGGAGTAGGGTAGATGGTTGAGGGGGTTTTGGTAGAAGGCATTGCTATGGCAGTAGGTAGGGAGTAGGGTAGATGGCTGAGGGGGTTTTGGTAGAAGGTGTTGCTATGGCAGTAGGTATGGATTAGGGTAGATGGCTGAGGGGGTTTTGGTAGAAGGTGTTGCTATGGCAGTAGGTATGGATTAGGGTAGATGGCTGAGGGGGTTTTGGTAGAAGGCGTTGCTATGGCAGTAGGTAATGATTAGGGTAGATGGCTGAGGGGTTTTGGTAGAAGGTGTTGCTATGGCAGTAGGTATGGAGTAGGGTAGATGGCTGAGGGGGTTTTGGTAGAAGGCGTTGCTATGGCAGTAGGTAGGGAGTAGGGTAGATGGTTGAGGGGGTTTTAGTAGAAGGTGGTGCTATGGCAGTAGGTAGGGAGTAGTGTAGATGGCTGAGGGGGTTTTGGTAGAAGGCGTTGCTATGGCAGTAGGTAGGGAGTAGGGTAGATGGCTGAGGGGGTTTTGGTAGAAGGCGTTGCTATGGCAGTAGGTAGGGAGTAGTGTAGATGGCTGAGGGGGTTTTGGTAGAAGGCGTTGCTATGGCAGTAGGTAGGGAGTAGGGTAGGTGGCTGAGGGGGTTTTGGTAGAAGGCGTTGCTATGGCAGTAGGTAGGGAGTAGTGTAGATGGCTGAGGGGGTTTTGGTAGAAGGCATTGCTATGGCAGTAGGTAGGGAGTAGGGTAGATGGCTGAGGGGGTTTTGGTAGAAGGCGTTGTTATGGCAGTAGATAGGGAGTAGGGTAGATGGCTGAGGGGGTTTTGGTAGAAGGCGTTGCTATGGCAGTAGGTAGGGAGTAGGGTAGATGGCTGAGGGGGTTTTGGTAGAAGGCGTTGCTATGGCAGTAGGTAGGGAGTAGGGTAGATGGCTGAGGGGGTTTTGGTAGAAGGCGTTATGGCAGTAGATAGGGAGTAGGGTAGATGGGTGGAGAGAGAGAGACAAGGGGGATGGTACTACAGGATTAGGTGAGGAGGAGCAGTGTTCAATTTCATCCTGAGACAATCCTGGAGGAAGTAATCCACACTACGGTTACTGCATATATATATATTAGTCCATTGATTCATCCACCACAGCAGAGTAGATAGTATATGTTTTGTGTTTAGGTTGCAAGATCGGCTAGATATTGTGTCTTAGTTATATAAGGCTGATATACATACATACATACATACATACATACATACATACATACATACATACATACATACATACATACATACATACATACATACATACATACATACACTGGGTATTCCAAACCTTAGGTACACTTTCCTAATATTGTGTTGCACCTTCTCCCCATGTGTCCCCAGAACAGCCTCAATCTCAAGGCTTAAAAACCCTTTTAACAAGTGACATTAATAAGGGGTCATAGCTTTCACCTGGTCTGTAGTCTGTCATGGAAAGAGCTTTGTACACTCAGTGTATATTTAGGTGACTTTAGGGTGATGCCTGGCGTTGATTCCGTCAGGTCTCCCATCCATTGTAGTCCTGTTGGTTTTAGAGGGTTGTCTGATGTTAATATTACCTCAGAGTATTCTGGCCCGTGAGTTGTCACTCCTCCTGCTGGTGGTCCTTCATCCCTGTAACGGGAGCTGTGATTGGTGCGTTAGCTAAACACTGTCCTGCTCCTGACACTCAGCGTTGAGATGGAGAGGCTGTAAGGTCACGGGGTCGTGAGAGAGGGATTCTAGGGTTGTGACCGCTGAGGGAGAACTGATGTGCTGAACATGGCTGTAGAAAGTCTAGGAAGGAACGTTTAAGAGGCTCCTCCAGTCAAGTTCCCAACTGTTACTCCTCTGTCGAGGTCGCTCACCTTCCCAACTGTTACTCCTCTGTCGAGGTCGCTCACCTTCCCAACTGTTACTCCTCTGTCGAGGTCGCTCACCTTCCCAACTGTTACTCCTCTGTCGAGGCCGCTCGCCTTCCCAACTGTTACTCCTCTGTCGAGGTCGCTCGCCTTCCCAACTGTTACTCCTCTGTCGAGGCCGCTCACCTTCCCAACTGTTACTCCTCTGTCGAGGTCGCTCACCTTCCCAACTGTTACTCCTCTGTCGAGGTCGCTCACCTTCCCAACTGTTACTCCTCTGTCGAGGTCGCTCACCTTCCCAACTGTTACTCCTCTGTCGAGGTCGCTCACCTTCCCAACTGTTACTCCTCTGTCGAGGCCGCTCACCTTCCCAACTGTTACTCCTCTGTCGAGGTCGCTCACCTTCCCAACTGTTACTCCTCTGTCGAGGTCGCTCACCTTCCCAACTGTTACTCCTCTGTCGAGGTCGCCCACCTTCCCAACTGTTACTCCTCTGTCGAGGTCGCTCACCTTCCCAACTGTTACTCCTCTGTCGAGGTCGCTCACCTTCCCAACTGTTACTCCTCTGTCGAGGTCGCTCACCTTCCCAACTGTTACTCCTCTGTCGAGGTCACTCACCTTCCCAACTGTTACTCCTCTGTCGAGGTCGCTCACCTTCCCAACTGTTACTCCTCTGTCGAGGGCGCTCACCTTCCCAACTGTTACTCCTCTGTCGAGGTCGCTCACCTTCCCAACTGTTACTCCTCTGTCGAGGTCGCCCACCTTCCCAACTGTTACTCCTCTGTCGAGGTCGCCCACCTTCCCAACTGTTACTCCTCTGTCGAGGTCGCTCACCTTCCCAACTGTTACTCCTCTGTGGAGGTCGCTCACTTTCCCAACTGTTACTCCTCTGTCGAGGTCGCTCACCTTCCCAACTGTTACTCCTCTGTCGGTCGCTCACCTTCCCAACTGTTACTCCTCTGTGGAGGCCGCTCACCTTCCCAACTGTTACTCCTCTGTCGAGGCCGCTCACCTTCCCAACTGTTACTCCTCTGTCGAGGCCGCTCACCTTCCCAACTGTTACTCCTCTGTCGAGGCCGCTCACCTTCCCAACTGTTACTCCTCTGTGGAGGTCGCTCACCTTCCCAACTGTTACTCCTCTGTCGAGGTCGCTCACCTTCCCAACTGTTACTCCTCTGTCGAGGTCGCTCACCTTCCCAACTGTTACTCCTCTGTCGAGGTCGCCCACCTTCCCAACTGTTACTCCTCTGTCGAGGTCGCTCACCTTCCCAACTGTTACTCCTCTGTCGAGGTCGCTCACCTTCCCAACTGTTACTCCTCTGTCGAGGTCGCCACCTTCCCAACTGTTACTCCTCTGTCGAGGTCGCCCACCTTCCCAACTGTTACTCCTCTGTCGAGGTCGCCCACCTTCCCAACTGTTACTCCTCTGTCGAGGTCGCCCACCTTCCCAACTGTTACTCCTCTGTCGAGGTCGCTCAACTTCCCAACTGTTACTCCTCTGTCGAGGTCGCTCACCTTCCCAACTGTTACTCCTCTGTCGAGGTCGCTCACCTTCCCAACTGTTACTCCTCTGTCGAGGTCGCTCACCTTCCCAACTTTTACTCCTCTGTCGAGGTCGCCCACCTTCCCAACTGTTACTCCTCTGTCGAGGTCGCTCACCTTCCCAACTGTTACTCCTCTGTGGAGGTCGCTCACCTTCCCAACTGTTACTCCTCTGTCGAGGGTCTGCCGTGTTTAGTCCAGACGGCGTTCAGGCTCTGCCGTGTTTAGTCCAGACGACGTTCAGGCTCTGCCGTGTTTAGTCCAGACGGCGTTCAGGCTCTGCCGTGTTTAGTCCAGACGGCGTTCAGGCTCTGCCGTGTTTAGTCCAGACGGCGTTCAGGCTCTGCCGTGTTTAGTCCAGACGGCGTTCAGGCTCTGCCGTGTTTAGTCCAGACGGCGTTCAGGCTCTGCCGTGTTTAGTCCAGACGGCGTTCAGGCTCTGCCGTGTTTAGTCCAGACGGCGTTCAGGCTCTGCCGTGTTTAGTCCAGACGGCGTTCAGGCTCTGCCGTGTTTAGTCCAGGCGGCGTTCAGGCTCTGCCGTGTTTAGTCCAGGCGGCGTTCAGGCTCTGCCGTGTTTAGTCCAGACGACGTTCAGGCTCTGCCGTGTTTAGTCCAGACGACGTTCAGGCTCTGCCGTGTTTAGTCCAGACGACGTTCAGGCTGTGCCGTGTTTAGTCCAGACGGCGTTCAGGCTGTGCCGTGTTTAGTCCAGACGGCGTTCAGGCTCTGCCGTGTTTAGTCCAGACGACGTTCAGGCTGTGCCGTGTTTAGTCCAGACGGCGTTCAGGCTGTGCCGTGTTTAGTCCAGACGACGTTCAGGCTGTGCCGTGTTTAGTCCAGACGGCGTTCAGGCTCTGCCGTGTTTAGTCCAGACGACGTTCAGGCTGTGCTGTAGCACTCAGATGCGGAGGCCAAGGGAACAGTCAGTGTGTTGTCTTGTCATCAGCTTGTCAGTTGGACTCAAAATGTCAAGACTGTGACATAGTATTGATCCCTCATATCTCTGGACTCTGACCCCATAAATGCAAGATGGGATGTTTTCCTCTGTGTGTCAGCTGTTATTGCCTAAGGAAGATGCTGTGTCAATGTTAACGCTGGTGGAAAGAAATTGTAAAGCTTGGCTGTAATTTTTTCTCAACTTGACAAGAAAGTGCCTGACACGGTTTACTGCCCGAGTCATCATTTAATGCTGCTGACAGATTAGATGTTGAGTGACTATTTTTCTCTCTCTGTCTGTGTGTCAATCTTTGTGTTATCTCTCTGAAACCCCCAGGTCCATAGGCTCAGAGAGAGAGTCTGAGAGACAGAGTTGGAGAGAAGAGAGGGGTTCAGAGAGATGGAGAGAAGAGAGGGGTTCAGAGAGATGGAGAGAAGAGAGGGGTTCAGAGAGATGGAGAGAAGAGGGGTTCAGAGAGAGAGAGGTGGAGAGAAGAGAGGGGTTCAGAGAGAGAGAGGTGGAGAGAAGAGAGGGGTTCATAGAGAGAGAGATGGAGAGAAGAGAGGGGTTCAGAGAGATGGAGAGAAGAGAGGGGTTCAGAGAGATGGAGAGAAGAGGGGTTCAGAGAGAGAGAGATGGAGAGAAGAGAGGGGTTCAGAGAGAGAGAGGTGGAGAGAAGAGAGGGGTTCATAGAGAGAGAGATGGAGAGAAGAGAGGGGTTCATAGAGAGAGAGAAGAGAGGGGTTCATAGAGAGAGAGAAGAGAGGGGTTCATAGAGAGATGGAGAGAAGAGGGGTTCAGAGAGAGAGAGATGGAGAGAAGAGGGGTTCAGAGAGAGAGAGAGATGGAGAGAAGAGAGGGGGTCATAGAGACAGATGGAGAGAAGAGAGGGGTTCAGAGATGGAGAGAAGAGAGGGATTCAGAGAGAGAGAGATGGAGAGAAGAGGGGTTCATAGAGAGAGAGATGGAGAGAAGAGAGGGGTTCATAGAGAGAGATGGAGAGAAGAGAGGGGTTCATAGAGAGAGAGAGATGGAGAGAAGAGAGGGGTTCATAGAGAGAGAGATGGAGAGAAGAGAGGGGTTCAGAGAGAGAGAGAGATGGAGAGAAGAGAGGGATGGAGAGAAGAGAGGGGTTCATAGAGAGAAGAGAGGGGTTCAGAGAGAGAGAGATGGAGAGAAGAGAGGGGTTCAGAGAGAGAGATGGAGAGAAGAGAGGGGTTCATAGAGAGAGAGAGATGGAGAGAAGAGAGGGGTTCATAGAGAGAGAGATGGAGAGAAGAGAGGGGTTCAGAGAGAGAGAGATGGAGAGAAGAGAGGGGTTCATAGAGAGAGAGATGGAGAGAAGAGAGGGGTTCATAGAGAGAGAGAGATGGAGAGAAGAGAGGGGTTCATAGAGAGAGATGGAGAGAAGAGAGGGGTTCATAGAGAGAGAGATGGAGAGAAGAGAGGGGTTCATAGAGAGATGGAGAGAAGAGAGGGGTTCATAGAGAGAGAGATGGAGAGAAGAGAGGGGTTCATAGAGAGAGAGATGGAGAGAAGAGAGGGGTTCATAGAGAGAGAGATGGAGAGAAGAGAGGGGTTCATAGAGAGAGAGATGGAGAGAAGAGAGGGGTTCAGAGAGAAAACACACCGGGAGAAGAGTGGGAGGGGTCAGGCCTAGACCACTGAAGTATGAAGTAGTCACTCTATCAGAATGTTCCAGAACAGATAACATGATGGAGAGTTTGGACTGGGTGAGACTGGGAAGGACCAGTCAGCAGGAGGTGAACTTCTAGCTGCAGTCCTCACCAGTAGTTCTACTACTGGGCCTCTATATGGAGAAGAAACTTTAAAGTACTACTTAAGTCGTTTTTTGTTGTATCTGTACTTTACTTTACTATTTATAGTTTTGACAACTGTACTTTTTACAGGACAAGAAAATTGTCAAATTTTCGCACTTATCAAGAGAACATCCCTGGTCATCCCTACTGCCCCTGATCTGGCTGACTCACTAAACATATGCTTACTTTGTAAATGATGTCTGAGCGTTGGAGCCCCTGGCTGTCCGTAAATTTCTAAAATAAGAAAAAGTTGCCGTCTGGGTTGCTTAATATAAGGGATTTGAAATGATTTGATACTTAAGTATATTTAAATCCAAATACTTTTAGACTTTTCCTCAAGTTGTATTTTACTGGGTGACTTTCACATTTTCTATGACGTTATCTTTACATTTGCTCAAGTATGACAACTGGGTACTTTCTCCACCACTGTACTCTTCCAAACATCCTCCTCCTCAGAGAGACTGGCTCAAAGTGCTGATTTCTCTCTGAAGTACAGGAAGCACACCGTGACAATCTCCCTGCCGTCAGCTGACTGTAGAAGGGTCTGTGAGCTACAGGGAAATCTCCCTGCCTGCCGTCAGCTGACTGTAGAAGGGTCTGTGAGCTACAGGGAAATCTCCCTGCCGTCAGCTGACTGTAGAAGGGTCTGTGAGCTACAGGGAAATCTCCCTGCCTGCCTGCCGTCAGCTGACTGTAGAAGGGTCTGTGGGCTACAGGGAGATCTCCCTGCCTGCCGTCAGCTGACTGTAGAAGGGTCTGTGAGCTACAGGGAAATCTCCCTGCCTGCCTGCCATCAGCTGACTGTAGAAGGGTCTGTGAGCTACAGGGAGATCTCCCTGCCTGCCTGCCGTCAGCTGACTGTAGAAGGGTCTGTGAGCTACAGGGAAATCTCCCTGCCTGCCTGCCGTCAGCTGACTGTAGAAGGGTCTGTGAGCTACAGGGAGATCTCCCTGCCTGCCGTCAGCTGACTGTAGAAGGGTCTGTGAGCTACAGGGAAATCTCCCTGCCTGCCTGCCATCAGCTGACTGTAGAAGGGTCTGTGGGCTACAGGGAGATCTCCCTGCCTGCCTGCCATCAGCTGACTGTAGAAGGGTCTGTGAGCTACAGGGAAATCTCCCTGCCTGCCTGCCGTCAGCTGACTGTAGAAGGGTCTGTGAGCTACAGGGAGATCTCCCTGCCTGCCGTCAGCTGACTGTAGAAGGGTCTGTGAGCTACAGGGAAATCTCCCTGCCTGCCTGCCATCAGCTGACTGTAGAAGGGTCTGTGGGCTACAGGGAGATCTCCCTGCCTGCCTGCCATCAGCTGACTGTAGAAGGGTCTGTGAGCTACAGGGAAATCTCCCTGCCTGCCTGCCGTCAGCTGACTGTAGAAGGGTCTGTGAGCTACAGGGAGATCTCCCTGCCTGCCGTCAGCTGACTGTAGAAGGGTCTGTGAGCTACAGGGAAATCTCCCTGCCTGCCTGCCATCAGCTGACTGTAGAAGGGTCTGTGGGCTACAGGGAGATCTCCCTGCCTGCCATCAGCTGACTGTAAAAGGGTCTGTGGGCTACAGGGAGATCTCCCTACCTGCCATCAGCTGACTGTAGAAGGGTCTGTGGGCTACAGGGAGATCTCCCTGCCTGCCGTCAGCTGACTGTAGAAGGGTCTGTGGGCTACAGGGAGATCTCCCTTCCGTCAGCTGATTGTAAAAGGGTCTGTGGGCTACAGGGAGATCTCCCTGCCTGCCGTCAGCTGACTGTAGAAGGGTCTGTGGGCTACAGGGAGATCTCCCTGCCTGCCGTCAGCTGACTGTAGAAGGGTCTGTGGGCTACAGGGAGATCTCCCTGCCTGCCTGCCATCAGCTGACTGTAGAAGGGTCTGTGGGCTACAGGGAGATCTCCCTGCCTGCCTGCCATCAGCTGACTGTAGAAGGGTCTGTGGGCTACAGGGAGATCTCCCTGCCTGCCTGCCATCAGCTGACTGTAGAAGGGTATGTGAGCTTCAGGGAGATCTCCCTGCCTGCCATCAGCTGACTGTAGAAGGGTCTGTGGGCTACAGGGAAATCTCCCTGCCTGCCTGCCGTCAGCTGACTGTAGAAGGGTCTGTGAGCTACAGGGAAATCTCCCTGCCTGCCTGCCATCAGCTGACTGTAGAAGGGTCTGTGAGCTACAGGGAAATCTCCCTGCCTGCCGTCAGCTGACTGTAGAAGGGTCTGTGAGCTACAGGGAAATCTCCCTGCCGTCAGCTGACTGTAGAAGGGTCTGTGAGCTACAGGGAAATCTCCCTGCCTGCCTGCCGTCAGCTGACTGTAGAAGGGTCTGTGGGCTACAGGGAGATCTCCCTGCCTGCCGTCAGCTGACTGTAGAAGGGTCTGTGAGCTACAGGGAAATCTCCCTGCCTGCCTGCCATCAGCTGACTGTAGAAGGGTCTGTGAGCTACAGGGAGATCTCCCTGCCTGCCTGCCGTCAGCTGACTGTAGAAGGGTTTGTGAGCTACAGGGAAATCTCGCTGACTGTAGAAGGGTCTGTGAGCTACAGGGAAATCTCCCTGCCTGCCTGCCATCAGCTGACTGTAGAAGGGTCTGTGGGCTACAGGGAGATCTCCCTGCCTGCCTGCCATCAGCTGACTGTAGAAGGGTCTGTGGGCTACAGGGAGATCTCCCTGCCTGCCTGCCGTCAGCTGACTGTAGAAGGGTCTGTGGGCTACAGGGAGATCTCCCTGCCGTCAGCTGACTGGATGGATCTGTCATGTCTTACATGGTAAAAGCGAGACGTAAAGACGTAGATTTGGCATCAGTTTTACTTTCCACTGTCAGCTTGATTTATTCATGTCCATTTATAGAATGGTGTGTGTAATTGTAGACATTTAGTTCTGAACAGCAAATTCCAGTTATTTAGTAGTAATTTGCCTGTAACCTCCCAGTCTGATGTACTGTAGGATGGCATGAATGGAGTGCGATGGAGATGAGTAACGTGGGAGTCAGATAGCTGGCGAAGACTTTTACATGAATGATGTGGGTTGGACTGTGGTTGACTGGACACTTGTGGATGTTGTATACCATTACATTCATCATAATGGACTGAAGTAAATCTCCTATTAGACTGAATGTACCCAGCTGGTTGTGGGAATGAAGGAGACGGATGACTACTGGATACAATTAAAAGGCAGTGTTCATTACTGTACTATTTGTGGTGGAGAGAGAGAGACAGAGAGAGAGAGAGACAGCGAGAGAGAGAGAGACAGCGAGCGAGAGAGACAGCGAGAGAGAGAGACAGCGAGAGAGAGAGACAGCGAGAGAGAGAGACAGCGAGAGAGAGAGACAGCGAGAGAGAGAGACAGCGAGAGAGAGAGACATGGGATTACCATTAACAACAACTACAACAACAATATTAATCAGAACAACAATAAATTAAAGCAACAGTAGTAGACCAGTGTCAATATGACTTGAGAAGACATATGACCTGGTATGAAAGACAAAACAAAACTAAGCTAAATGGGAAATATTATCAACATTACTTTGCATTTTTCACTGGCTGTCCCTCAGGTTGTGGCAGGAGGACACATATTTGGCTGCCAAAACTGCACATTTTGGCTTTTCACCCAATAAATATTTGATTTTTTCTTCATCTTTTATAGTTTCAAATTCTTTGTATTGAGTTATAATTTTGGGAAAGAAATATGCTCTTAGGTCTGAGTATTTGTCACAGTGTAGTAGGAAATGCACCTCTGTCTCTACCTCTCCCCTGGAGCAGAGTGAGCACAGCCTGTCCTCTCTGGGCAGCCAGGTTTGTCTGTGACGACCGGTCTCTATAGCCAGACGGTGCTCACTGAGTCTGTACCTAGTCAATGTTTTCCTCAGTTTTCTATCAGTCACAGTGGTCAGATAGTCTGCCACCATGTACTGTCTGTTTAGAGCCAAATAGCATTGAAGTTTACTTTGATTTTTTGTGGTGTCTTTCCAATAGGTTATATATTTTTCTTTTTGTTTTGTGATGATTTGGTTGGGCCAGATTTTCTGAGGGCTGTCCCGAGGCTCTATGGGGTTGGTTTGGGTTGGTGAACTGAGCCTCAGAACCAGCTGGCTGAGGGGACTCTTCTCTGGTTTCATCTCTTGACATTGTAGAGCTGTGTGATGGAATGTTTTAGGGTCACTTGTTTTTAGATGGTTGTAAAATTTTATGGCTCTTTTTTCTATTCGAATGAGGAGGGGGTATTGGCCCAATTCTGCCCTACATGCGTTATTTGGAGTTTTTCTTTGTACTTGCAATACAGTCTTGCAAAACTCTGCGTGCAATATTTCAGTTGGATGTTTGTCCCATTTAGTAAATTCATTATTAGAGAGTGGACCCCATACTTCACTGCCATATAGAGCAATTGGTTCTATAACTGATTGAAAAATTGAGCCAGATTCTAATTGGAATTTCAATTTTGAAGTTCCTTTTAATGGCATAGAATGCTCTTCTTGCTTTGTCTCTCAGCTCATTCACAGCCTCATCAACAACTACTGTTATTATTGCTGTTGGTCCCACCATTTATTTATATATAAATATATATATATTTTGTATATATATATACATATATATTTTGATTTTGATTTTTCGATATGTATACTTTGACAATGTAAGTAATAATGAACTTGCCATGGGGAGAGAGAGAGAGAGAGAGAGAGAGAGAGAGAGAGAGAGAGAGAGAGAGAGAGAGAGAGAGAGAGAGAGAGAGAGAGAGAGAGAGAGAGAGAGAGAGAGAGAGAGAGAGAGAGAGAGAGAGAGAGAGAGAGAGAGAGAGAGAGAGAGAGAGAGAGAGAGAGAGAGAGAGAGAGAGAGAGAGAGAGAGAGAGAGAGAGACAGAGACAGAGAGAAAGTGATATTAGTTCCATTCTGGCAGGAGCAGCCATTCCTGTGTTGTAATATGAGCCTCCACTACAGGACCGTTCCCCTCAGCAGAGAATGGCCTTTCATTCCCTGTTTCCTGTCAACTGAAATGGACTGTAAACCTCCCGTTGAGTTATCAGTGCCAAATACACACACACATTGTATGTTATCAGTGCATGAGACCCAGAGGTTTGCTGGCTGCCCATTGGTTCAGCAGCAGTATTATTGTGGTGTTTTGGAACACATGAAGGGGATTTAGATTGGGAGAAATATCACCGATGGAGATATGAGCCCGGATCGTTTCCTGTGTTTTGTCTCTTGATCTCTGAATGGATGGTAGAGTGAAGTCATCTCTGGAGTCTGGACCCGTAGCTTTATCACTGATAACCTTCTCTACGATGGCCTGTCTGGTAACCTTCTCTACGATGGCCTGTCTGGTAACCTTCTCTATGATGGCCTGTCTGGTAACCTTCTCTACGATGGCCTGTCTGGTAACCTCCTGTCTGGTAACCTTCTCTACGATAACCTGTCTGGTAACCTTCTCTATGATGGCCTGTCTGGTAACCTCCTGTCTGGTAACCTTCTCTACGATAACCTGTCTGGTAACCTTCTCTACGATAACCTGTCTGGTAACCTTCTCTACGACCTCCTGTCTGGTAACCTCCTGTCTGGTAACCTCCTGTCTGGTAACCTTCTCTAAGACCTCCTGTCTGGTAACCTTCTCTATGGTAACCTTCTCTACGATAACCTGTCTGGTAACCTTCTCTATGACCTCCTGTCTGGTAACCTTCTCTATGACCTCCTGTCTGGTAACCTTCTCTATGACCTCCTGTCTGGTAACCTTCTCTATGACCTCCTGTCTGGTAACCTTCTCTATGACCTCCTGTCTGGTAACCTTCTCTATGACCTCCTGTCTGGTAACCTTCTCTATGACCTCCTGTCTGGTAACCTTCTCTAAGACCTCCTGTCTGGTAACCTTCTCTATGACCTCCTGTCTGGTAACCTTCTCTGACCTCCTGTCTGGTAACCTTCTCTATGGTAACCTTCTCTAAGACCTCCTGTCTGGTAACCTCCTGTCTGGTAACCTTCTCAATGACCTCCTGTCTGGTAACCTCCTGTCTGGTAACCTCCTGTCTGGTAACCTTCTCAATGACCTCCTGTCTGGTAACCTTCTCTAAGACCTCCTGTCTGGTAACCTCCTGTCTGGTAACCTTCTCTATGACCTCCTGTCTGGTAACCTTCTCTATGGTAACCTTCTCTATGGTAACCTTCTCTAAGACCTCCTGTCTGGTAACCTCCTGTCTGGTAACCTTCTCAATGACCTCCTGTCTGGTAGGTAACCTTCTCTATGACCTCCTGTCTGGTAACCTTCTCTATGACCTCCTGTCTGGTAACCTCCTGTCTGGTAACCTTCTCAATGACCTCCTGTCTGGTAGGTAACCTTCTCTATGACCTCCTGTCTGGTAACCTTCTCTGACCTCCTGTCTGGTAACCTTCTCTATGGTAACCTTCTCTATGACCTCCTGTCTGGTAACCTTCTCTGACCTCCTGTCTGGTAACCTTCTCTATGATAACCTGTCTGGTAACCTTCTCTACGATAACCTGTCTGGTAACCTTCTCTATGACCTCCTGTCTGGTAACCTTCTCTGACCTCCTGTCTGGTAACCTTCTCTATGGTAACCTTCTCTACGATAACCTGTCTGGTAACCTTCTCTATGGTAACCTTCTCTATGGTAACCTTCTCTATGACCTCCTGTCTGGTAACCTTCTCTGACCTCCTGTCTGGTAACCTTCTCTATGGTAACCTTCTCTACGATAACCTGTCTGGTAACCTTCTCTATGGTAACCTTCTCTATGGTAACCTTCTCTATGGTAACCTCCTGTCTGGTAACCTTATCTACGATAACCTGTCTGGTAACCTCCTGTCTGGTAACCTTCTCTATGGTAACCTTCTCTATGGTAACCTCCTGTCTGGTAACCTTCTCTACGATAACCTGTCTGGTAACCTTCTCTACGATAACCTGTCTGGTAACCTTCTCTACGATAACCTGTCTGGTAACCTTCTCTACGATAACCTGTCTGGTAACCCTGTCTGGTAACCTTCTCTACGATAACCCTCATACATCCTACAGACTATACAAGGAATAGACCAGCATACACTATTCTGTCTGTTTCTCTCTCTCTCTCACACACACACACACACACACACACACACACACACACACACACACACAGAGTAATTCCATCACTCCTCCTACAGTGGAGGGATTTGATCAGGGTTTATATTGTGATGGAGATTAACTCTGAGAACCAAACCTAAAGCAGCAGAGAGAGAATCACAATGTGTGAGTCACATGAGCTAGCTAGCTCCGTATTACCTCAGTCATCTTATAGCCGTGCTGAGTTGTGTGTGTGAGACTTAATGATTCTCCCATTTATACAACCTTTTCAATGTCTACTCAGACCTCTCATCATAGTCAATACATTACCAGTAATGACTGGAATTCAATGTGTCTGTTTTCCTGACCGATGCACTGGTTGGGAGACCTTGGTGACTGTGTGATATGTTGGGGTGGTGGTGTAGGTTGGGTGGTGGTGGGTTGACTGGTGTGGGTTGGGTGGTGGTGGGGTGATGGTGTGGGTTGGTTGGGTGGTGGTGTGGGTTGGTTGGGTGGTGGTGTGGGTTGGCTGGTGTGGGTTGGGTGGCGGTGGTGTGGGTTGGCTGGTGGTGGTGTGGGTTGGCTGGTGTGGGTTGACTGGTGTGGGTTGGGTGGTGGTGGTGTGGGTTGACTGGTGTGGGTTGGGTGGTGGTGGTGTGGGTTGGCTGGTGTGGGTTGGCTGGTGGTGGTGTGGGTTGGCTGGTGGTGGTGTGGGTTGGCTGGTGGTGGTGTGGGTTGACTGGTGTGGGTTGGGTGGTGGTGGTGTGGGTTGACTGGTGTGGGTTGGGTGGAGGTGGTGTGGGTTGGGTGGTGGTGGTGTGGGTTGGGTGGTGGTGGTGTGGGTTGGCTGGTGTGGGTTGGCTGGTGGTGGTGTGGGTTGGCTGGTGTGGGTTGACTGGTGTGGGTTGGGTGGTGGTGGTGTGGGTTGACTGGTGTGGGTTGGGTGGTGGTGGTGTGGGTTGGCTGGTGTGGGTTGGCTGGTGTGGGTTGACTGGTGTGGGTTGGGTGGTGGTGGTGTGGGTTGGCTGGTGTGGGTTGGCTGGTGTGGGTTGGGTGGTGGTGGTGTGGGTTGGCTGGTGTGGGTTGACTGGTGTGGGTTGGGTGGTGGTGGTGTGGGTTGGGTGGTGGTGGTGTGGGTTGACTGGTGTGGGTTGGGTGGTGGTGGTGTGGGTTGACTGGTGTGGGTTGGGTGGTGGTGGTGTGGGTTGGCTGGTGTGGGTTGACTGGTGTGGGTTGGGTGGTGGTGGTGTGGGTTGACTGGTGTGGGTTGGGTGGGGGTGGTGTGGGTTGGGTGGTGGTGGTGTGGGTTGACTGGTGTGGGTTGGGTGGTGGTGGTGGTGTGGGTTGACTGGTGTGGGTTGGGTGGTGGTGGTGGTGTGGGTTGACTGGTGTGGGTTGGGTGGTGGTGTGGGTTGACTGGTGTGGGTTGGGTGGTGGTGGTGGTGGTGGTGTGGGTTGACTGGTGTGGGTTGGGTGGTGGTGGTGTGGGTTGGCTGGTGTGGGTTGGGTGGTGGTGGTGTGGGTTGGGTGGTGTGGGTTGGCTGGTGTGGGTTGGCTGGTGTGGGTTGGCTGGTGGTAGTGTGGGTTGGCTGGTGTGGGTTGACTGGTGTGGGTTGGGTGGTGGTGGTGTGGTGTGGGTTGACTGGTGTGGGTTGGGTGGTGGTGGTGGTGGTGGTGGTGTGGGTTGACTGGTGTGGGTTGGGTGGTGGTGGTGGTGTGGGTTGGGTGGTGGTGGTGGTGGTGTGGGTTGGCTGGTGTGGGTTGGGTGGTGGTGGTGTGGGTTGACTGGTGTGTGTCGGGGGAATGAACCACAGTGGGCAGGAACACAGGGGGTTTGTCTCGGGTTGTGTCTCAAATGTACTACTTTTGACCAGGGCTTACAGGGCTCTTTTCAAAAGTAGTGCACTGTATAGAGAATAGGGCAGGTTCCATTTGGGACGGTCATGGTGTTGACTTGCAGCAGGCGAGAGGAGATGTGAAGCTGCTTCCCTCCATTACTACAGATCCTCCACATTGGAATGAAGGAGAGGAGGACGGCTGGTTCTAGCTGGTTCTAGCTGGTTCTGTTTCATGTAAAGACATGTCTCAGTTACTTGGCTGGCGACCAAAACACAATGTAGGTGTGTGTGCGAGAGAGACTGAGGGGGAAGCCTGGATGATGAAACGCGGGTGTCATCCCCTCTCCCGTCCCTACCCAGCCCGTCTCCATAGAGGCCTATCTCACCCTGCCATGGCACCAGGCAGGATGGGAGAGTGACTGAAACCCTCGGGATGCCTGGCAGCGGGTGGAACTCCCAGATGAAACACTGCTGTCTCGCTCTCTCTCGCTTTCTTTCATTTCTCTCTCTCTCGCTTTCTTTCATTTCTCTCTCTCGCTCTCTCTCGCTTTCTTTCATTTCTCGCTCTCTTTCTTTAATTTCTCTCGCTCTCGCTCTCTCTCTCTCTCTCTCTCATATATATATATATATTTGAAACACACCACATGTACTCCCACCGTCAGTGGGGGACCCTGTTGTCAGACTGTAATACATTTCTCCCTGGTGGAGAGCTGTCCGTGTTTCTGAGGAAATCCACAGACTCTTAACACCCTCTCTGCTCTCCTACAGAACACCCTCTCTGCTCTCCTACAGAACACTCTCTCTGCTCTCCTACAGAACACCCTCTCTGCTCTCCTACAGAACACTGTCTCTCTGCTCTCCTACAGAACACTGTCTCTCTGCTCTCCTACAGAACACTGTCTCTCTGCTCTCCTACAGAACACCCTCTCTCTGCTCTCCTACAGAACACCCTCTCTGCTCTCCTACAGAACACTGTCTCTCTGCTCTCCTACAGAACACCCTCTCTGCTCTCCTACAGAACACCCTCTCTGCTCTCCTACAGAACACCCTCTCTGCTCTCCTACAGAACACCCTCTCTGCTCTCCTACAGAACACTGTCTCTGCTCTCCTACAGAACACCCTCTCTGCTCTCCTACAGAACACCCTCTCTGCTCTCCTACAGAACACTGTCTCTCTGCTCTCCTACAGAACACTGTCTCTGCTCTCCTACAGAACACCCTCTCTGCTCTCCTACAGAACACCCTCTCTGCTCTCCTACAGAACACGCTCTCTGCTCTCCTACAGAACACCCTCTCTGCTCTCCTACAGAACACCCTCTCTGCTCTCCTACAGAACACCCTCTCTGCTCTCCTACAGAACACCCTCTCTGCTCTCCTACAGAACACCCTCTCTGCTCTCCTACAGAACACCCTCTCTGCTCTCCTACAGAACACCCTCTCTGCTCTCCTACAGAACACCCTCTCTGCTCTCCTACAGAACACCCTCTCTGCTCTCCTACAGAACACCCTCTCTGCTCTCCTACAGAACACCCTCTCTGCTCTCCTACAGAACACCCTCTCTGCTCTCCTACAGAACACCCTCTCTGCTCTCCTACAGAACACCCTCTCTGCTCTCCTACAGAACACTGTCTCTCTGCTCTCCTACAGAACACCCTCTCTGCTCTCCTACAGAACACCCTCTCTGCTCTCCTACAGAACACTGTCTCTCTGCTCTCCTACAGAACACCCTCTCTGCTCTCCTACAGAACACCCTCTCTGCTCTCCTACAGAACACCCTCTCTGCTCCCCTACAGAACACTGTCTCTCTGCTCCCCTACAGAACACTGTCTCTCTGCTCCCCTACAGAACACTGTCTCTCTGCTCTCCTACAGAACACCCTCTCTGCTCTCCTACAGAACACTGTCTCTCTGCTCTCCTACAGAACACCCTCTCTGCTCTCCTACACAACACCCTCTCTCTGCTCTCCTACAGAACACCCTCTCTGCTCTCCTACAGAACACTGTCTCTCTGCTCTCCTACAGAACACCCTCTCTGCTCTCCTACAGAACACCCTCTCTGCTCTCCTACAGAACACCCTCTCTGCTCTCCTACAGAACACCCTCTCTGCTCTCCTACAGAACACTGTCTCTCTGCTCTCCTACAGAACACTGTCTCTCTGCTCTCCTACAGAACACTGTCTCTCTGCTCTCCTACAGAACACCCTCTCTGCTCTCCTACAGAACACTGTCTCTCTGCTCTCCTACAGAACACTGTCTCTCTGCTCTCCTACAGAACACTGTCTCTCTGCTCTCCTACAGAACACTGTCTCTCTGCTCTCCTACAGAACACCCTCTCTGCTCTCCTACAGAACATCCTCTCTGCTCTCCTACAGAACACCCTCTCTGCTCTCCTACAGAACACCCTCTCTGCTCTCCTACAGAACACCCTCTCTGCTCTCCTACAGAACACCCTCTCTGCTCTCCTACAGAACACCCTCTCTGCTCTCCTACACAACACTGTCTCTCTGCTCTCCTACAGATCACCCTCTCTGCTCTCCTACAGATCACCCTCTCTGCTCTCCTACAGAACACTGTCTCTCTGCTCTCCTACAGAACACTGTCTCTCTGCTCTCCTACAGAACACCCTCTCTGCTCTCCTACAGATCACCCTCTCTGCTCTCCTACAGAACACCCTCTCTGCTCTCCTACAGAACACCCTCTCTGCTCTCCTACAGAACACCCTCTCTGCTCTCCTACAGAACACCCTCTCTGCTCTCCTACAGAACACCCTCTCTGCTCTCCTACAGAACACCCTCTCTGCTCTCCTACAGAACACCCTCTCTGCTCTCCTACAGAACACTGTCTCTCTGCTCTCCTACAGAACACCCTCTCTGCTCTCCTACAGAACACCCTCTCTGCTCTCCTACAGAACACTGTCTCTCTGCTCTCCTACAGAACACCCTCTCTGCTCTCCTACAGAACACCCTCTCTGCTCTCCTACAGAACACCCTCTCTGCTCCCCTACAGAACACTGTCTCTCTGCTCCCCTACAGAACACTGTCTCTCTGCTCTCCTACAGAACACCCTCTCTGCTCTCCTACAGAACACCCTCTCTGCTCTCCTACAGAACACTGTCTCTCTGCTCTCCTACAGAACACCCTCTCTGCTCTCCTACACAACACCCTCTCTCTGCTCTCCTACAGAACACCCTCTCTGCTCTCCTACAGAACACTGTCTCTCCGTCTCTGTCTGGTTCAAGCTCATTTCTCTGACAAATGGTTATTTTCTAGATTTCCACTCAATACATGAACATAATGGCTTATTGTCTTTTGAGTGTTCTAGTGATGTGTGTATGGTGTGTAGACATGATTAATACCAATTCCACAGCTTGTCACTGAGCCAGCATTGACTTTAGAGTGTGTGTGGCTGCGTGTGTACATGTGTGTTGCCTGCATGCTCGCGCAGGCTTCTGTCTGTGCTATTGTGTGTGTGTGTGTGTGTGTGTGTACCACATCCTAGACCTGGATAAAAACACAGAGCAGCATATTAGTGTGGTTTTGTTTAACATGATGGTTGTTGTAATGATTATAATCCTCATTAAAATGATGCTAACAGAGACGGGGTGGTGTGTGTGGTGGAGGTATGAACTAACCCCCCCGGTATAACCCCCCCGGTTTCCTCTCCTTAGACGAGGGCCACAAGCCTGGGGAATGTGGGTCATGGTCGGCTCCAGCCACTGGGCACCTCACCACACTGTGTGTGTGTGTGTGTGTGTGTGTGTGTGTGTGTGTGTGTGTGTGTGTGTGTGTATTAGTTCCAAGCTTCACGTGGTTTTTAGTGCTCCATTGATCTCAATTGTGAAACACACAGACTTGAGTACATTCCAATTTATGTTAAGCATTTCCTGCTGTAGACTAGGGCTGTGACGATAAGCATTTCCTGCTGTAGACTAGGGCTGTGACGATAAGCATTTCCTGCTGTAGACTAGGGCTGTGACGATAAGCATTTCCTGCTGTAGACTAGGGCTGTGACGATAAGCATTTCCTGCTGTAGACTAGGGCTGTGATGATAAGCATTTCCTGCTGTAGACTAGGGCTGTGACGATAAGCATTTCCTGCTGTAGACTAGGGCTGTGACGATAAGCATTTCCTGCTGTAGACTAGGGCTGTGACGATAAGCATTTCCTGCTGTAGACTAGGGCTGTGACGTTAAGCATTTCCTGCTGTAGACTAGGGCTGTGACGATAAGCATTTCCTGCTGTAGACTAGGGCTGTGACGATAAGCATTTCCTGCTGTAGACTAGGGCTGCGACGATAAGCATTTCCTGCTGTAGACTAGGGCTGCGACGATAAGCATTTCCTGCTGTAGACTAGGGCTGTGACGATAAGCATTTCCTGCTGTAGACTAGGGCTGTGACGATAAGCATTTCCTGCTGTAGACTAGGGCTGCGACGATAAGCATTTCCTGCTGTAGACTAGGGCTGCGACGATAAGCATTTCCTGCTGTAGACTAGGGCTGTGACGATAAGCATTTCCTGCTGTAGACTAGGGCTGTGACGATAAGCATTTCCTGCTGTAGACTAGGGCTGTGACGATAAGCATTTCCTGCTGTAGACTAGGGCTGTGACGATAAGCATTTCCTGCTGTAGACTAGGGCTGTGACGATAAGCATTTCCTGCTGTAGACTAGGGCTGTGACGATAAGCATTTCCTGCTGTAGACTAGGGCTGTGACGATAAGCATTTCCTGCTGTAGACTAGGGCTGTGACGATAAGCATTTCCTGCTGTAGACTAGGGCTGTGACGATAAGCATTTCCTGCTGTAGACTAGGGCTGTGACGATAAGCATTTCCTGCTGTAGACTAGGGCTGTGACGATAAGCATTTCCTGCTGTAGACTAGGGCTGTGACGATAAGCATTTCCTGCTGTAGACTAGGGCTGTGACGATAAGCATTTCCTGCTGTAGACTAGGGCTGTGACGATAAGCATTTCCTGCTGTAGACTAGGGCTGTGACGATAAGCATTTCCTGCTGTAGACTAGGGCTGTGACGATAAGCATTTCCTGCTGTAGACTAGGGCTGTGACGATAAGCATTTCCTGCTGTAGACTAGGGCTGTGACGATAAGCATTTCCTGCTGTAGACTAGGGCTGTGACGATAAGCATTTCCTGCTGTAGACTAGGGCTGTGACGATAAGCATTTCCTGCTGTAGACTAGGGCTGTGACGATAAGCATTTCCTGCTGTAGACTAGGGCTGTGACGATAAGCATTTCCTGCTGTAGACTAGGGCTGTGACGATAAGCATTTCCTGCTGTAGACTAGGGCTGTGACGATAAGCATTTCCTGCTGTAGACTAGGGCTGTGACGATAAGCATTTCCTGCTGTAGACTAGGGCTGTGACGATAAGCATTTCCTGCTGTAGACTAGGGCTGTGACGATAAGCATTTCCTGCTGTAGACTAGGGCTGTGACAATACCAGTATCGCAATGTTTTTTTCTATCGCAAAAATGAAAACACAAAACAGACAACTCTGTGGTTCTTAAAAACCTGCATGTAAAACATTGTGTATTATAGCTTGGAAAATAAATGTGTCTTTGGATGACAACATAATGATGTTTGTTTCCAACATTAGGGCTGTTTTCCTAAAGAAGTTAAATCCTCTTCGTGTTTTGTTTCCTTGCCATAATACTAACGAGTATCGTGATACTGGTATCGTCTCGGCCCTAATTTGATGTTAATCAGTTTCATGGGGATTTACGTTTAGATCTTCTTGAGTTATACAGTGTTGTTATGAATGATGACCCTCTGCACACATCAACAACGGTCGCCCACGAAGCGTCGTTACCCATCGCTCCACAAAAGCCGCGGCCCTTGCAGAGCAAGGGGCAACACTACTTCTAGGTTTCAGAGCAAGTGACGTAACTGATTGAAACGCTATTAGCGCGTACCCGCTAACTAGCTAGCCATTTCACATCCGTTACACATGTTCGTACGATACTGCCATCTGTCCAGTGTGCACTGTGCTAGTACGTAGGTGTAGTCTATCAGTTAAACCAGATCTAGGAAGATGGCAGAAACCACGAAACGTGAGTGGATTATGTTAGAAACAACGGTCGTCATTCTTGGACACTGTCTCCAGTTCATTTTATAGCTCCGTAGCCGAGAAACGGTGCATTACTCGTAGCGTTTAAAACAAAAGTGTGGCTGCGGATCCAACTTTTCGCCTGCATTTTCCCCCCGAATTTATGTCCCACGTGTTGATCACGTTCTGCGCTTGTGTTTCTTTACAAATACATTTTTGTGGTCTACTTCCCTTCACATTTCTCACTGTCAACCGTGAATGACACATTTGAAATGTTTACCGGTGTAACGTCCATGCAGCATCTGCATAGCAACCATGTGATCTAGGGCCGGGACAATACCAGTATCACAATATTCTTTCCAATGAAAACACCAAGCAGATCAAACTCTTTGGTTCTTTAAAACCTGCTGTATGTAAAACGTTGTGTATTATAGCTTGGAAAATAAATGTGTCTTTGGATGACAACATAATGATGTTTGTTTCCAACATTAGGGCTGTTTTCCTAAAGAAGTTAAATGTGTTTTGTTTCATAGCTACGCTACTAAGGAGTACAGTGATACTGGTATCATTCCAGCCCAACTACAGACTACAGGATGGGAGCCCTTTGATACTCTATCAATACTGGTTAGTGTCTGACGGGTCTGCGCCTGGTTAGTGTCTGACGGGCCTGCGCCTGGTTAGTGTCTGACGGGCCTGCGCCTGGTTAGTGTCTGACGGGCCTGCACCTGGTTAGTGTCTGACGGGCCTGCGCCTGGTTAGTGTCTGACGGGCCTGCACCTGGTTAGTGTCTGACGGGCCTGCGCCTGGTTAGTGTCTGACGGGCCTGCGCCTGGTTAGTGTCTGACGGGCCTGCGCCTGGTTAGTGTCTGACGGGCCTGCGCCTGGTTAGTGTCTGACGGGCCTGCGCCTGGTTAGTGTCTGACGGGCCTGCGCCTGGTTAGTGTCTGACGGGCCTGCGCCTGGTTAGTGTCTGACGGGCCTGCGCCTGGTTAGTGTCTGACGGGCTAGCGACTGGTTGGTGTCTGACGGGCCTGCGCCCGGTTAGTGTCTGACGGGCCTGCGCCTGGTTAGTGTCTGACGGGCCTGCGCCTGGTTAGTGTCTGACGGGCCTGCGCCTGGTTAGTGTCTGACGGGCCTGCGCCTGGTTAGTGTCTGACGGGCCTGCGCCTGGTTAGTGTCTGACGGGCCTGCGCCTGGTTAGTGTCTGACGGGCCTGCGCCTGGTTAGTGTCTGACGGGCCAGCGCCTGGTTAGTGTCTGACGGGCCAGCGCCTGGTTAGTGTCTGACGGGCCTGCGCCTGGTTAGTGTCTGACGGGCCTGCGCCTGGTTAGTGTCTGACAGGCCTGCGCCTGGTTAGTGTCTGACGGGCCAGCGCCTGGTTAGTGTCTGACGGGCTAGCGCCTGGTTAGTGCCCGACGGGCTAGCGCCTGGTTAGTGTCTGACGGGCCTGCGCCTGGTTAGTGTCTGACGGGCCTGCGCCTGGTTAGTGCCCGACGGGCCAGCGACTGGTTAGTGCCCGACGGGCCAGCGCCCGGTTAGTGTCTGACGGGCCTGCGCCCGGTTAGTGTCTGACGGGCTAGCGACTGGTTAGTGTCTGACGGGCCTGCGCCTGGTTAGTGTCTGACGGGCCTGCGCCTGGTTAGTGTCTGACGGGCCTGCGCCTGGTTAGTGTCTGACGGGCCTGCGCCTGGTTAGTGTCTGACGGGCCTGCGCCTGGTTAGTGTCTGACGGGCCTGCGCCTGGTTAGTGTCTGACGGGCTAGCGACTGGTTAGTGTCTGACGGGCCAGCGCCCGGTTAGTGTCTGACGGGCCTGCGCCTGGTTAGTGTCTGACGGGCCTGCGCCTGGTTAGTGTCTGACGGGCCTGCACCTGGTTAGTGTCTGACGGGCTAGCGACTGGTTAGTGTCTGACGGGCCAGCGCCTGGTTAGTGTCTGACGGGCGAGCGCCTGGTTAGTGCCCGACGGGCCAGCGCCCGGTTAGTGTCTGACGGACCTGCGCCCGGTTAGTGTCTGACGGGCCTGCGCCTGGTTAGTGTCTGACGGGCCTGCGCCTGGTTAGTGTCTGACGGGCCTGCGCCTGGTTAGTGTCTGACGGGCCTGCGCCCGGTTAGTGTCTGACGGGCCTGCGCCCGGTTAGTGTCTGACGGGCCTGCGCCTGGTTAGTGTCTGACGGGCCTGCGCCTGGTTAGTGTCTGACGGGCCTGCGCCTGGTTAGTGTCTGACGGGCCTGCGCCTGGTTAGTGTCTGACGGGCCTGCGCCTGGTTAGTGTCGTGCAGGGATCATCCACTAGATTCAGCCGTGGGCAGGTTTCTTATTGAGCGACTGGTCGGTGGGCCGGAACATAATTACTAATAATTAGTAGACTGCAAATTGACCGCTAGAAGCCCAAACAGATATAATGTTTAACTAAAACATAATTTCAAACCTTGCTTACATTTGTATATGATCACGTGTCTGTATGTGTAGGATTACTTGGGAATAGATTTCCAAAATGTTAATAACTTGGAGTTGATTTCCTGGTGTTTTTACAGTATTTTATGTCCAACCATGAATATGTTTCTATTTAGTTTTTTTTGGTCAGAGAACTTGAGGGGCCAAATAAAACCAGACACTACAGACACTACACCAAATTGGGGAACCATGGCGTAGTGTCTGATAGGCTAGCAGTGGAGGGTTGGTTTAGTGCATGGATGGGCAGCTTTGATGAGGGCGAGGGCCACAGAAAATCTGACCTCATCATGAGCGGCCGCAGTTGCTGTTTTACAGCTAATTCAATACAGATAAGTAACTGGGTGGGACTTCCTATTGGTTGAGGAGTGGTCAACTGGGTGGGACTTCCTATTGGTTGAGAAGTGGTCAACTGGGTGGGACTTCCTATTGTTTGTCCACCTCTTGAACATCAGACTCTGAGGCCTCATCTTCACTGTCACTTTCCAACCTTGTTGAGGATGGCTCGTTGTCAGGCTCAAAAAGCCTCAAATTTGCCCGGATGGCCACCAATTGTTCAACTCTTGTATTGGTCAGCCTGTTGCGTGCTTTGGTGTGTGTTCCCAAACAAGGACCAGTTGCGCTCTGAGGCGGCTGATGTTGGTGGGATTTGGAGGATGATGAAGGCAACAGGGGAAAGAGTCTCAGATCCACAAGTCTCTTCCACCAGGTGGCTGATGAGATATGTTGGCACGACTGCCATATTGCATCTCCATCCCAAAGCCCTTGCTTGGAAGTGTACTCCGTAAGACTGCCAAGAACCTTGCCCTCATCCAGGCCAAGGTGGCGAGACATGGTAGTGATGACACCATAGGCCTTGTTGATTTCTGCACCAGACTGGATGCTCTTGCCAGCATACTTGGGGTCCAACATGTACACTGCAGCGTGTAAGGGCTTCAGGCAGAAGTCTTCATGCTTTTTGATGTATTTCAGAACTGCAGTTTCCTCCGCTTGGAGCAACAGTGAAGTGGGCAGGGCAGTGCGGATTTCTTCTCTTACATCTGCAAGCAGAGTCTTAACATCAGACAGGATGGCATTGTCTCCCTCAATCCGTGCAATGGCTACTGCTATAGGTTTCAGGAGTTTCAGGCTGCTTACCACTCTCTCCCAAAATACATCATCCAGGAGGATCCTCTTGATGGGACTGTCCATATCGGCAGACTGTGATATGGCCATTTCTTGGAGAGACTCCTTCCCCCCCAGGAGACTGTCAAACATGATGACAACACCACCCCAACGGGTGTTGCTGGGCAGCTTCAATGTGGTGCTCTTATTCTTCTCACTTTGCTTGGTGAGGTAGATTGCTGCTATAACTTGATGACTCTTCACATACCTAACTATTTACTTGGCTATCTTGTAGAGTGTATCCATTGTTTTCAGTGCCATGATGTCCTTGAGGAGCAGATTCAATGCATGAGCAGCACAGCCAATGGGTGTAGGACTCCTCCACTTTAGACCAAGCAGCCTTCATGTCCACAGCATTGTCTGTCACCAGTGCAAATACCTTCTGTGGTCCAAGGTCATTGCTGACTGCCTTCAGGTCATCTGCAATGTAGAGACTGGTGTCTGTTGGTCCTTGTCTATGCTCTTGTAGAATACTGGTTGAGGGGTGGAGATGATGTAGTTAATTATTCCTTGTCCACGAACATTCGACCACCCATCAGAGATGATTGCAATACAGTCTGATTTCTCTATGATTTGCTTGACCTTCACTTGAACTCTGTTGAACTTTGCATCCAGCAAATGAGTAGATCAAGCATGTCTGGTTGGAGGGGTGTATGCTGGGCCAAGAACATTCAGAAATCTCTTCCAATACACATTGCCTGTGAGCATCAGAGGTGAACCAGTTGCACACACAGCTCGAGGAAGACATTCATCAGCATTTCTCTGACTACGTTCCTCCATTGAGTCAAAAAAACATCAGATTCCAGGAGGACCATGAGCTGTTGCTTTCGATAAGGCGTCTGATTCATCATTTTCACCTCGAATAGAAGTGGAGGGACTTTTGTCAGAGGTTGCTTGTTGTGAACGCTGAGGGAACTTTATGCACTTGGCCAGATGATTCTGCATCTTTGTTGAATTCTTCACATATGATTTGTCACAGTATTTGGAAATGTGCACAGCTTTTCCTTCTACATTAGCTGCAGTGAAATGTCTCCACACATCAGATAGTGCCCGTGGCATTTTCCTGTAAAGATTAGAAAAAAAGGAGAAAAAAATCAAATACAATTCTATGTACAGATAAATAGTTAAGATTAGATTAAACAACTCCGTTGTAAGATACATGTTTTAAAATGAAACGTGTGGAAACAGGTGAATTAAACACGCCTCAGTTAGCAGGCTCAAGCAAGATAAAACCCACCTGCTAGCAAAAACTAACTAGCAGAAATTGTTAACAAGTTAGAAATGATTTAAACAAATTTTGCTATTTACTAGTTAACAAAAACTGTCTGTCATATAAAATATATTCACCCCACCCAGTATTGTAATCAAAACTTACCAGAAAGCATGTAGTCCAGACAGTGTAGTAGTGTGGGCTCAATAGCATCTCATTAGTGTGCGAGATCTTGAGAATCAGCTGTACATGTGATGGAAGAGTGCACTGTGCATGCAGAGGGTTGCAATTCCATTGAATTTGGGATAGTTTAACCAAAATATGCCACAAGACCTAGAATTGCCTTGTGTATCCCACAAAACAAGGTTCACGATTCTAAACAATCTTTTCTAAATGAATCTTAGCAAAATTCCCCAAATTCCAGGGCTTAACTTAATTTCCCGGAAAGTTTCCGACCCTTTGTAACCCTAGTCCTAGTCATAACCAGTCTTAGTACTGACAACAGAAGGTCCTAGTCATAACCAGAGTTTAGTACTGACAACAGAAGGTCCTAGTCATAACCAGAGTCTTAGTACTGACAACAGAAGGTCCTCGTCATAACCAGTCTTAGTACTGACAACAGAAGGTCCTAGTCATAACCAGAGTCTTAGTACTGACAACAGAAGGTCCTAGTCATAACCAGTCTTAGTACTGACAACAGAAGGTCCTAGTCATAACCAGTCTTAGTACTGACAACAGAAGGTCCTAGTCATAACCAGAGTCTTAGTACTGACAACAGAAGATCCTAGTCATAACCAGTCTTAGTACTGACAACAGAAGATCCTAGTCATAACCAGAGTCTTAGTACTGACAACAGAAGATCCTAGTCATAACCAGTCTTAGTACTGACAACAGAAGATCCTAGTCATAACCAGAGTCTTAGTACTGACAACAGAAGGTCCTAGTCATAACCAGAGTCTTAGTACTGACAACAGAAGATCCTAGTCATAACCAGTCTTAGTACTGACAACAGAAGGTCCTCGTCATAACCAGAGTTTAGTACTGACAACAGAAGGTCCTAGTCATAACCAGTCTTAGTACTGACAACAGAAGGTCCTAGTCATAACCAGTCTTAGTACTGACAACAGAAGGTCCTAGTCATAACCAGTCTTAGTACTGACAACAGAAGGTCCTAGTCATAACCAGAGTTTAGTACTGACAACAGAAGGTCCTAGTCATAACCAGTCTTAGTACTGACAACAGAAGGTCCTAGTCATAACCAGAGTTTAGTACTGACAACAGAAGGTCCTCGTCATAACCAGAGTCTTAGTACTGACAACAGAAGGTCCTCGTCATAACCAGTCTTAGTACTGACAACAGAAGGTCCTAGTCATAACCAGAGTCTTAGTACTGACAACAGAAGGTCCTAGTCATAACCAGTCTTAGTACTGACAACAGAAGGTCCTAGTCATAACCAGTCTTAGTACTGACAACAGAAGGTCCTAGTCATAACCAGTCTTAGTACTGACAACAGAAGGTCCTAGTCATAACCAGAGTCTTAGTACTGACAACAGAAGGTCCTAGTCATAACCAGTCTAGGGCTTAAATTCCCATGGAAAATTTCCATAAATTTCACGGAAAGTTTCCGACCCTTTGCAACCCTACTCACTCACTCACACGTGTACACTCACACACACTCCCTCTCTCTCGGCCCGGCCTGCTTTGAGTTGTGCTTAATAAGGTGTGTATTAGCCCTCTGGTAAAGGGATACAGATAATTACAGCCAACTGCTAATGATTTAAATAGTGGTGTCTGGGATGATTCTGGGGGATTTTGAAGTGAGATCAATTAGAGAAAGTATCAGACGTGTTATCTGGGTCTTGATCTAACAGCCTGAGGCAGAGATGGCTATTTGTCTCTCAGGCTGTCTTTCTCAGGGTAGCAGACACATTTTCAGTAGGGACCTGCTTTTCTTTCATTCATCCTATCTCCTCTTCTCCTCTGTCTCCTCACCACTCCACTTCTCTCTGTCTCCTCACCACTCCACTTCTCTCTGTCTCCTCACCCCTCATCTTCTCTCTGTCTCCTCACCCCTCCTCTTCTCTCTGTCTCCTCACCCCTCCTCTTCTCTCTGTCTCCTCACCCCTCCTCTTCTCTCTGTCTCCTCACCCCTCCTCTCTGTCTCCTCACCCCTCCTCTTCTCTGTGTCTCCTCACCCCTCCTCTTCTCTCTGTCTCCTCACCCCTCCTCTTCTCTCTGTCTCCTCACCCCTCCTCTTCTCTCTGTCTCCTCACCCCTCCTCTTCTCTCTGTCTCCCCACCACTCCTCTTCTCTCTGTCTCCTCACCCCTCTTCTCTCTGTCTTCTCACCACTCCTCTTCTCTTGTTTCTACTTTCTCCAGTCTCTTCAGCCCTGTCAGTTCTAGACTGTCTCCAGTTGTGTTCTAGAGGTATGGTATCGTGCTCTGCGTCTGTTCAGCCAGCTAGTCTTTACTTCTCTATTGAATCCCCTAATAAGGATAGTTGCAGTAAATCCTTTAATCTCCAGAGGAATGAGAGTTCTCTTTCTCCCTGTGCTGGGCTACCTGGGGGAGGAACAATCCCTCAAATGGACAAACAAAGACAGCCTTGTTAACGTGGTGCTGTGCAGAACGCGGCTTTCTCTGTGTAACTCTCCTATTTCTCTCTCGTTCTCTGTGTGTAACTCTCCTATTTCTCTCTCGTTCTCTGTGTGTAACTCTCCTATTTCTCTCTCGTTCTCTGTGTGTAACTCTCCTATTTCTCTCTCGTTCTCTGTGTGTAACTCTCCTATTTCTCTCTCGTTCTCTGTGTGTAACTCTCCTATTTCTCTCTCGTTCTCTGTGTGTAACTCTCCTATTTCTCTCTCCTTCTCTGTGTGTAACTCTCCTATTTCTCTCTCCTTCTCTGTGTGTAACTCTCCTATTTCTCTCTCCTTCTCTGTGTGTAACTCTCCTATTTCTCTCTCCTTCTCTGTGTAACTCTCCTATTTCTCTCTCGTTCTCTGTGTGTAACTCTCCTATTTCTCTCTCCTCTGTGTGTAACTCCTATTTCTTTCTCGTTCTCTGTGTGTAACTCTCCTATTTCTCTCTCGTTCTCTGTGTAACTCTCCTATTTCTCTCTCGTTCTCTGTGTGTAACTCTCCTATTTCTCTCTCGTTCTCTGTGTGTAACTCTCCTATTTCTCTCTCGTTCTCTGTGTGTAACTCTCCTATTTCTCTCTCGTTCTCTGTTTGTAACTCTCCTATTTCTCTCTCCTTCTCTGTGTGTAACTCTCCTATTTCTCTCTCGTTCTCTCTGTGTAACTCTCCTATTCCTCTCTCGTTCTCTGTGTGTAACTCTCCTATTTCTCTCTCGTTCTCTGTGTGTAACTCTCCTATTTCTCTCTCGTTCTCTGTGTGTAACTCTCCTATTTCTCTCTCGTTCTCTGTGTGTAACTCTCCTATTTCTCTCTCGTTCCCTGTGTGGAACTCTCCTATTTCTCTCTCGTTCCCTGTGTGGAACTCTCCTATTTCTCTCTCGTTCTCTGTGTGGAACTCTCCTATTTCTCTCTCGTTCTCTGTGTGTAACTCTCCTATTTCTCTCTCGTTCTCTGTGTGTAACTCTCCTATTTCTCTCTCGTTCTCTGTGTGTAACTCTCCTATTTCTCTCTCGTTCTCTGTGTGGAACTCTCCTATTTCTCTCTCGTTCTCTGTGTGGAACTCTCCTATTTCTCTCTCGTTCCCTGTGTGGAACTCTCCTATTTCTCTCTCGTTCTCTGTGTGGAACTCTCCTATTTCTCTCTCGTTCTCTGTGTGGAACTCTCCTATTTCTCTCTCGTTCTCTGTGTGGAACTCTCCTATTTCTCTCTCGTTCTCTGTGTGGAACTCTCCTATTTCTCTCTCGTTCTGTGTGCACACACTCTTGATTTCTGGTTGCCTTCTTCTCTTTCCTCTCTTCTCTCTCTGTCCATTCATTCTTTCACTCACTTTCTCTCCTCTCGCATTAGGACTATCTCACACACACACACACACACACACACACACACACACACACACACACACACACACGCGCGCACACTGTCAGTTTCTCGGACGATTCTCACATACATCAAATATTCATTATGAATAATCCGTATTCATATCCATGCCTTTCTCAGGGAGAAACAAGGTCGCAGTCTTATTCCTAGGATGTGTTTCAACGTGTCTGTGTGTTGAGGCGCGTTTGTGGTTCTCATGGCCTGTTAGCAAACTGTAGGATTAGTTTAGTGTGTGTGTTTGACCTCCCAGCCTCTGCCCTCTCTGCCTCCATACCAGCACTTCTGCTCTCTCTCTGTCTACCTCGCTCTCTCTCTCTGCCTCCATACCAGCACTTCTGCTCTCTCTCTGTCTACCTCGCTCTCTCTCTCTGTCTACCTCGCTCTCTCTCTCTCTACCTCGCTCTCTCTGTCTACCTCGCTCTCTCTCTCTCTCTGTCTACCTCGCTCTCTCTGGCTACCTCTCTCTCTCTCTCTCTGGCTACCTCGCTCTCTCTCTCTCTCTCTCTCTGGCTACCTCGCTCTCTCTCTCTCTCTCTCTCCCTCTGGCTACCTCCCTCTCTCTCTCTCTCTCTCTCTCTCTGGCTACCTCGCTCTCTCTCTCTCTCTCTCTCTCTCTGGCTACCTCGCTCTCTCTCTCTCTCTCTCTCTCTCTGGCTACCTCGCTCTCTCTCTCTCTCTCTCTCTCTCTGGCTACCTCGCTCGCTCTCTCTCTCTCTCTGGCTACCTCGCTCTCTCTCTCTCTCTCTCTCTGGCTACCTCGCTCTCTCTCTCTCTCTGGCTACCTCGCTCTCTCTCTCTCTCTGTCTACCTCGCTCTCTCTCTCTCTCTGTCTACCTCGCTCTCTCTCTCTCTCTGTCTACCTCGCTCTCTCTCTCTCTCTGTCTACCTCACTCTCTTCTTGTCCTAGTCACTGGAACAGAATTATGAACTCTGCACAATGAATAGATTCAAGTTTAATCTACACGTTTTGAATAGGAGGCAGTGAAAACCGTTGGTTCAGTGTTTCCCCATTGGAATCCAGTCATAATTACTCTGGCTGGCAGACATATTACATCTCTCAGGGTGGAGCGGAGTGGGAACACACACACACACACACACAGTCGTAGGGGTCTATCTGGGCCAGGTTAATAAAAGGGGGGTTGCTCCACAGTGCAGTTATTAATCATCCATGCGTGAAGCGAGAGAAGGCCGAACACCAGAGAAAATTACATTTGCGTAACGCAGCCTTTTAATCAGTGTGTGTGTGTGTGTGTGTGTGTGTGTGTGTGTGTGTGTGTGTGTGTGTGTGTGGGGGATAGGGGTGTAACTGTTCACCAAACCCACAGTTTGGTATGTATTGTTGTTTTGGAGTTTGTTTCGGTACAGGGAAATGAAATGGCAACAGTTACTGTAGCTATTTCTGGTTTATTTAAGTGTTGGTCTTCCTGATTCCAGATATGATCATTAGTCCTGTAAGACATGGTGACATCACCACCAGGAATAACAACGCTTTGGATTCTCTTACATCAAAACTCACCATTACTCATCAACCACACTGACGTGCAGTATGTGTGTGAAATGAATATGTAAACTTGGTTCAGACATTGTTCAGGTCTGTGCTGTAATGTTTAGTTACACAGAGAGCTAGATGTTGACTTGACTCAGACATTGTTCAGGTCTGTGCTGTAATGTTTAGTTACACAGAGAGCTAGATGCTGACTTGACTCAGACATTGTTCAGGTCTGTGCTGTAATGTTTAGTTACACAGAGAGCTAGATGTAGACTTGGCTCAGACATTGTTCAGGTCTGTGCTGTAATGTTTAGTTACACAGAGAGCTAGATGTTGACTTGGTTCAGACATTGTTCAGGTCTGTGCTGTAATGTTTAGTTACACAGAGAGCTAGATGTTGACTTGGCTCAGACATTGTTCAGGTCTGCTGTAATGTTTAGTTACACAGAGAGCTAGATGCTGACTTGACTCAGACATTGTTCAGGTCTGTGCTGTAATGTTTAGTTACACAGAGAGTTAGATGTTGACTTGACTCAGACATTGTTCAGGTCTGTGCTGTAATGTTTAGTTACACAGAGAGCTAGATGCTGACTTGACTCAGACATTGTTCAGGTCTGCTGTAATGTTTAGTTACACAGAGAGCTAGATGCTGACTTGGCTCAGACATTGTTCAGGTCTGTGCTGTAATGTTTAGTTACACAGAGAGCTAGATGTTGACTTGACTCAGACATTGTTCAGGTCTGTGCTGTAATGTTTAGTTACACAGAGAGCTAGATGCTGACTTGGCTCAGACATTGTTCAGGTCTGTGCTGTAATGTTTAGTTACACAGAGAGCTAGATGCTGACTTGGCTCAGACATTGTTCAGGTCTGTGCTGTAATGTTTAGTTACACAGAGAGCTAGATGTTGACTTGGCTCAGACATTGTTCAGGTCTGCTGTAATGTTTAGTTACACAGAGAGCTAGATGCTGACTTGACTCAGACATTGTTCAGGTCTGTGCTGTAATGTTTAGTTACACAGAGAGCTAGATGCTGACTTGACTCAGACATTGTTCAGGTCTGTGCTGTAATGTTTAGTTACACAGAGAGCTAGATGCTGACTTGGTTCAGACATTGTTCAGGTCTGTGCTGTAATGTTTAGTTACACAGAGAGCTAGATGTTGACTTGACTCAGACATTGTTCAGGTCTGTGCTGTAATGTTTAGTTACACAGAGAGCTAGATGTTGACTTGGCTCAGACATTGTTCAGGTCTGTGCTGTAATGTTTAGTTACACAGAGAGCTAGATGTTGACTTGGTTCAGACATTGTTCAGGTCTGCTGTAATGTTTAGTTACACAGAGAGCTAGATGTTGACTTGGTTCAGACATTGTTCAGGTCTGTGCTGTAATGTTTAGTTACACAGAGAGCTAGATGTTGACTTGACTCAGACATTGTTCAGGTCTGTGCTGTAATGTTTAGTTACACAGAGAGCTAGATGTTGACTTGGTTCAGACATTGTTCAGGTCTGCTGTAATGTTTAGTTACACAGAGAGCTAGATGCTGACTTGTGTGATATAAAGGGGTTGTGTCCGTAGCACGGTACTTGTCATCTCCCACTCTGGGGGGTAATGTGATGAGCTGTCACTGTCAAGTAGCTCTCTGTGACCCTGGAGGTCTGTCTGTCTGTAGGAAGCGCAACACAAATTAAAGACAACTTTGGCTTTAGCTTGCTTCTATAGAGCGGGTACTACCTATTAGCTGAAATGGGTGTGAGCAGACGAAATACATAACGTCGCTTGAGCTATTTCACGAGGTGCTGGAACCCCCTATTCTTCACAACCACTGAGAATGGGTGCACATCCACCACTATAAACACTCCCACCACTATAAACACTCCCACCACTATGAACACATCCACCACTATGAACACATCCACCACTATGAACACATCCACCACTATGAACACATCCACCACTATAAACACATCCACCACTATAAACACATCCACCACTATAAAACACATCCACCACTATAAAAACGTCCACCGCTATAAACACGTCCACCGCTATAAACACGTCCACCGCTATAAACACGTCCACCGCTATAAACACATCCACCGCTATAAACTACTCCACCGCTATAAACTACTCCACCGCTATAAACACATCCACCGCTATAAACACATCCACCACTATAAACACATCCACCACTATAAACACATCCTCCACTATAAAACACATCCACCACTATACAACACATCCTCCACTATGAACACATCCTCCACTATGAACACATCCACCACTATGAACACGTCCACCACTATGAACACGTCCACCACTATGAACACGTCCACCACTATGAACACGTCCACCACTATGAACACGTCCACCACTATAAACACGTCCACCACTATAAACACGTCCACCACTATAAACACGTCCACCACTATAAACACGTCCACCACTATAAACACGTCCACCACTATAAACACGTCCACCACTATAAACACGTCCACCACTATAAACACGTCCACCACTATAAACACGTCCACCACTATAAACACGTCCACCACTATAAACACGTCCACCACTATAAACACGTCCACCACTATAAAACACGTCCACCACTATAAAACACGTCCACCACTATAAAACACACCCTCCACTATAAAACACACCCACCACTATAAAACACGCCCACCACTATAAAACACACCCACCACTATAAAACACACCCACCACTATAAAACACACCCACCACTATAAAACACATCCTCCACTATGAACACATCCTCCACTATGAACACATCCTCCACTATGAACACATCCTCCACTATAAAACACATCCACCACTATAAACACATCCACCACTATAAACTACTCCACCACTATAAACTACTCCACCACTATAAACTACTCCACCACTATAAACTACTCCACCACTATAAACTACTCCACCACTATAAACTACTCCACCACTATAAACACATCCACCACTATAAACACATCCACCACTATAAACACATCCACCACTATAAACTACTCCACCACTATAAACTACTCCACCACTATAAACACATCCACCACTATAAACACATCCACCACTATAAACACATCCACCACTATAAACACATCCACCACTATAAACACATCCACCACTATAAACACATCCACCACTATAAAACACATCCTCCACTATGAACACATCCACCACTATAAAACACATCCTCCACTATGAACACATCCACCACTATGAACACATCCACCACTATAAAACACATCCACCACTATAAAACACATCCACCACTATAAAACACATCCACCACTATAAAACACATCCACCACTATAAAACACGTCCACCACTATAAACACGTCCACCACTATAAACACGTCCACCACTATAAACACGTCCACCACTATAAACACGTCCACCACTATAAACACGTCCACCACTATAAAACACGTCCACCACTATAAAACACGTCCACCACTATAAAACACGTCCACCACTATAAAACACGTCCACCACTATAAACACGTCCACCACTATAAACACGTCCACCAGAGGGGAGACAGTAGTTTAGTTGTTTTTCCGTCTTGCTCCAGGGGAATACTGGGGTGATGACAGTGTAAATGTGTCTACCTGTTTGAGGGGCTGGCAGCTGCATAGGCTGTTCTGGTTGAGCAATGGTGACACATTCTCTGTCCATTGTAGTTCTAATCTGCTGGGATGCCAACATGTTCCCAAAGTGAAGATTTTAAACAATGGAGCATCCTCCTGGTTTATCCAGTACAACTCTCTCACTCATACAGAACCAGCTCCCGGCTGGGCCTCACAAAAAGACAGTTGGAAATGTGTCCTTTGATATTTAAATGTTGATTACAGAGTGGGCGTACAGGCTCCTGTTTTAATGGAATATCCTGAAATGTTTTTTCAGCTTAGATTTATTCAAGAGACCTACAACGCAGCGTTTGCATATCCTATAGGCCTAGTGTTTACATTTAAAAAATATATTTTATTTTAAAATAAAATGTAAATTATTAAAATTAGTTTTTTATAAGACTGAACCGAGGTCCCCGTACTGAACGGTTCAGTACTAATACGGGTGTACTGTTACACCCCTAGTGTGTGTGTGTGTGTGTGTAAACACTCCGTCCCTTAAAGACACACAATGTTTTTGATCCATGTACAAATGTCTTGCGGTAGATATCTTTGTCTTGCTGGTAGATGTCTTTGTCTTGCTGGTAGATATCTTTGTCTTGCTGGTAGATGTCTTTGTCTTGCTGGTAGATGTCTTTGTCTTGCTGGTAGATGTCTTTGTCTTGCTGGTAGATGTCTATGTCTTGTATCAGAGGTTGGAGAGATAATGAGTGATTTTGTGTTAATCAGCTAAACCATCGGTGGGAAGGTCCAGCTTTAAATAACTACATCCATTGTCTGAGCTACATGTATGAATGACGCTATTCAGAGAAACGCAGTGGACCAAAAGCTTTCATTATCAAACCTTACAGTATCTACATGGAGGCAGGGGGGCTTGGTGTCGTCAGTACCCAGGATAAAGGCAGCGATGCTAGGCATCGACACAGACATGGTCGCCTGTCTTAATCTAGAGCTCCATCCCTCCAGTAGGCTCTCTCTATAGAATGTGATTATCCTGGCATAGGCTCCATATGGATTGAGATCAAAGGGGATACTGGGAACAGACCCCAGAACATTCCCTGCTTAGGCTAACTTCTCCTTCACAACCCTGACTGGGAACAGACCCCAGAACATTCCCTGCTAGGCTAACTTCTCCTTCACAACCCTGACTGGGAACAGACCCCAGAACATTCCCTGCTAGGCTAACTTCTCCTTCACAACCCTGACTGGGAACAGACACCAGAACATTCCCTGCTAGGCTAACTTCTCCTTCACAACCCTGACTGGGAACAGACCCCAGAACATTCCCTGCTAGGCTAACTTCTCCTTCACAACCCTGACTCGGAACAGACCCCAGAACATTCCCTGCTAGGCTAACTTCTCCTTCACAACCCTGACTGGGAACAGACCCCAGAACATTCCCTGCTAGGCTAACTTCTCCTTCACAACCCTGACTGGGAACAGACCCCAGAACATTCCCTGCTAGGCTAACTTCTCCTTCACAACCCTGACTGGGAACAGACCCCAGAACATTCCCTGCTAGGCTAACTTCTCCTTCACAACCCTGACTGGGAACAGACCCCAGAACATTCCCTGCTAGGCTAACTTCTCCTTCACAACCCTGACTGGGAATCCTGGTGTGGCTCCATTGGGAATGGATCTGGGAATGGTTTGTGATGACAGACAGGTCATATCATTTCAACAAGCCATGACCCCCACCATCTCAGATTGTTCTGAAATCCTTTCCGTTAGAAACAGATAAGATTAGCTTTCCTGAAACATTATTTTGTTGCAGTAGAATGTAGGATGGGACTTGATCCTAACAATCTTCAATGACTTTCTCTGAACACGAGAATTGTCATCAAATTCACTGGGATGAAGAAACAATACTCTGAGCCGCAGCTCTATACTGGTTGTCAGACAGAGAGAAGTGATGCTCTATACTTGTTGTCAGACAGAGAGAAGTGATGCTCTATACTTGTTGTCAGACAGAGAGAAGTGATGCTCTATACTTGTTGTCAGACAGAGAGAAGTGATGCTCTATACTTGTTGTCAGACAGAGAGAAGTGATGCTCTATACTTGTTGTCAGACAGAGAGAAGTGATGCTCTATACTTGTTGTCAGACAGAGAGAAGTGATGCTCTATACTTGTTGTCAGACAGAGAGAAGTGATGCTCTATACTTGTTGTCAGACAGAGAGAAGTGATGCTGTATACTGGTTGTTTGGGTGGGATTGGAGTGGGGGGGTCCGTAGGTGGCTTTTAACCGTCCATTTGGTTCCCTCCTGTCTAACTCATTGTTAGATCAAAGTTTAGTTCAAATTGGATGTTAGGTACTATATTTATTGAAGATTATAAACTCAGCACAAAAAGAAACGTCCCTTTTTCAGGACCCTGTCTCGTAAAAATCCAAATAACTTCTTAAATACATAAATACTGTTTCCCATGCTTGTTCAATGAACCATAAACAATTAATGAACATGCACCTGTGGAACGGTCGTTAAGACACTAACAGCTTACTCTGAAAAACACCAAAAGTAATATGCCCAGGGTCCCTGCTCATCTGCGTGAACGTGCCTTAGACATGCTGCAAGGAGGCATGAGGACTGCAGATGTCGCCAGAGCAATAAATTGTAATGTCCGTACTGTGAGACGCCTAAGACAGTGCTACAGGGAGACAGGACGGACAGCTGATCGTCCTCGCAGTGGCAGACCACGTGTAACAACACCTGCACATAATCGGTACATCCGAACATCACACCTGCGGGACAGGTACAGGATGGCAACAACAACTGCCCGAGTTACACCAGGGACACACAATCCCTCCATCAGTGCTCAGACTGTCCTCAATAGGCTGAGAGAGGCTGGACTGAGGGCTTGTAGGCCTGTTGTAAGGCAGGTCCTCACCAGACATCACTGGCAACAACGTCGCCTATGGGCACAAACCCACCATCGCTGGACCAGACAGGACTGGCAAAAAGTGCTCTTCACTGACGAGTCGCGGTTTTGTCTCACCAGGGGTGATGGTCGGAGTAGTGTTTATTGTCGACGGAATGAGCGTTACACCGAGGCCTGTACTCTGGAGTGGGATCGATTTTGGAGGTGGAGGGTCCGTCATGGTCTGGAGCAGTGTGTCACAGCATCATCGGACTGAGCTTGTTGTCATTGCAGGTAATCTCCACGCTGTGCGTTACAGGGAAGACATCCTCCTCCCTCATGTGGTACCCTTCCTGCAGGCTCATCCTGACATGACCCTCCAGCTTGACAATGCCACCAGCCATACTGCTTGTTCTGTGCATGATTTCCTGCAAGACCGGAATGTCAGTGTTCTGCCATGGCCAGCGAATAGCCCATTTAGCACGTCTGGGACCTGTTGGATCGGAGGGTGAGGGCTAGGGCCATTCCCCCCCAGAAGTGTCCGGGAACTTGCAGGTGCCTTGGTGGAAGAGTGGGGTAAACATCTCACAGCAAGAACTGGCAAATTTGGTGCAGTCCATGAGGAGATGCACTGCAGCACTTAATGCAGCTGGTGGCCACATCCGATACTGACTGTTACTTTTGATTTTGACCCCACCTTTGTTCAGGGACACATTATTCCATGTCTGTGGAACTTGTTCAGTCTGTCTTGTTGAATCTTATGTTCATACAAATATTTACACATGTTAAGTTTGCTGAAAATAAACGCAGTTGACAGTGAGAGGACGTTTTTTATTTTTTTTATTAATCCTATAAATTAAAATTTGGAGATCAAATTATATTTCAACTAAATGTTTCAGGAATGGTAATCATATCTGTTTGTAATAACCGAAAGGATTTCAGAACATTCTGAGATGGTGTGTGTCGATATCCTCTTAATTTAGCTTTTTGAGGTGGAACGACCCTATAAGGTGGTGGGAAACCGGACCAAACTGGTTTCTTTAAAGGAAGAGTAATCACTTTAACCTTTGCGTGTGTGTTGATTGGAAGCAGCTGTCTCACACATTACAGGACATTGGAGGTTAACAGCAGGTCAACGGGGCTAATTACCTCAGCACAGAGAGGATATAGTATAGCTTGACACAGTAGAAAATCATAGAATAACACTTACACAGACAGCACATGGACGCACACACACACACATTGAACACACACTGTATGTTGACGACACACACACACATTGAACACACACTGTATGTTGACGACACACACACACATTGAATGTTGAAGACACACACACACACACTGTATGTTGAAGACACACACACACACACACACACACACACACACACACACACACACACACACACACACACACACACACACACACACACTGTATGTTGAAGACACACACACACACACACATTGAACACACACCGTATGTTGTAGACACACACACACATTGAACACACACTGTATGTTGACGACACACACATTGAACACACACTGTATGTTGACGAAACAGATCTCTTGAGATTGCGTGAGTTCTTTGATAAGTGAAACTTCCATGACTCCAGGTGAAATGTCATCCTCAGTGAGATGTATACATAGGTCTACCACGCTAATCAATAGACTTACCTGTCCTACCGTGAGTCAAGGAGGAGATGGAGCCACTAACCCAGCTGAGGTACCTGAGAACTCTGAGAGAACCACATTTAGAGCAGAAGGTTAATTCGTACCTCCCCCCCAAACGCAATGTGTCCATAGAAACCTTCTGTATGATTGTTGGAAATGATGTAGGTGACTTACTGAAAGACAAACAGAAACACAAATCCTCTGATAACCCGAGTAGAGACGAGAGAATGGCTCATAAGGACTTCAAGTCGGATCCTTCCATTATCATAAACAGAATGTGACAGAGGAGGAATTTGGATACAAAACAAATGTGACTGACAACCATCTAAAGGTGACTTCTATCACAAACTGAATCATGACCCTACCCTGGAATTCCAGCATATCTCATCCACAGTGGAAAGCTGTTGGGAATTAGGACAAATCACCAAAAAAGAAGTTGAATTTCTATTTGTGAAATTTCCCAAATTACCAACTTTCTTTACAGTCGCTAAATTACACAAACAAGTGTCTCCTCCTCCAGGTAAACCCACTGTAGCAGCAATCGACTCTGTGATATCCAACATTTCTACATTTGTGGATTACCACATTAAACCGATGGTTGAGAATCTCCCATCTTATGTCAGACTCTAGTCACATGATCTCATTTGATAGAGGGCTTAGGAAGGATACCAGAGGGCATCCTGCTGGCCACTGTTGATGTGGAGAGCTTGTAGACTAACATCCCACACACCGGAGGCTTGCAGGCGCTGCAACACGTCCTTCAGCAGAGAGACTCTACCGTTGCTCCATCCAATCATTGCATCTTACAACTTACTGAACTGGTATTATCCAATAACTACTTTGTCTTTGAGTCAGACTTTTTCCTTCAGATTCGTGATGTAGCCGTGGGCTCTCCTTTTCCCCCAACTATGTAAACCTGTATGTGGACAATTTGAAGAAGCACTCCTTTATAAAAATCCTCCTATGGAAGAGATACATAGATGTCTTTGTGCTCTGGGAAGGAAGTCAGCAGGAACTAAATGAATTCCAAACTCTCCTAAACTCTGAATACCTCAGATTCACCATGCAGACTGATGAGAGATAAACTACCTGGAGTTATGGATAATCAAAGAGAACACTGACTATCCAGTAGCAGCTCAATCAGGTGTCAGAACACTGACTATTCAGTAGCAGCTCAATCAGGTGTCAGAACACTGACTACCCAGTAGCAGCTCAATCAGGTGTCAGAACACTGACTATCCAGTAGCAGCTCAATCAGGTGTCAGAACATTGACTATCCAGTAGCAGCTCAATCAGGTGTCAGAACATTGACTATCCAGTAGCAGCTCAATCAGGTGTCAGAACACTGACTACCCAGTAGCAGCTCAATCAGGTGTCAGAACATTGACTATCCAGTAGCAGCTCAATCAGGTGTCAGAACACTGACTATTCAGTAGCAGCTCAATCAGGTGTCAGAACACTGACTACCCAGTAGCAGCTCAATCAGGTGTCAGAACACTGACTACCCAGTAGCAGCTCAATCAGGTGTCAGAACACTGACTACCCAGTAGCAGCTCAATCAGGTGTCAGAACACTGACTATTCAGTAGCAGCTCAATCAGGTGTCAGAACACTGACTATTCAGTAGCAGCTCAATCAGGTGTCAGAACACTGACTATTCAGTAGCAGCTCAATCAGGTGTCAGAACACTGACTACCCAGTAGCAGCTCAATCAGGTGTCAGAACACTGACTATTCAGTAGCAGCTCAATCAGGTGTCAGAACACTGACTATTCAGTAGCAGCTCAATCAGGTGTCAGAACACTGACTATTCAGTAGCAGCTCAATCAGGTGTCAGAACACTGACTATTCAGTAGCAGCTCAATCAGGTGTCAGAACACTGACTATTCAGTAGCAGCTCAATCAGGTGTCAGAACACTGACTATTCAGTAGCAGCTCAATCAGGTGTCAGAACACTGACTATCCAGTAGCAGCTCAATCAGGTGTCAGAACACTGACTATCCAGTAGCAGCTCAATCAGGTGTCAGAACACTGACTATCCAGTAGCAGCTCAATCAGGTGTCAGAACACTGACTATTCAGTAGCAGCTCAATCAGGTGTCAGAACACTGACTATTCAGTAGCAGCTCAATCAGGTGTCAGAACACTGACTATCCAGTAGCAGCTCAATCAGGTGTCAGAACACTGACTATTCAGTAGCAGCTCAATCAGGTGTCAGAACACTGACTATCCAGTAGCAGCTCACTTTGTTGAAGCTAACCATCCTATCTCCTCCCTCAAATACACAGGCACTGAGCATGTTGCTCTACCAAGGAGAGGAGGTAACATGGAGATCCTGCTACTACAGAGGGAGGCTTACTGGATATCCTGTCTAAAAACATTGACCCCTAGTGGTCTGAATATTGACTTTGATCTCAGCCCCTTCTTATGAACAAATCTTTATTTTATGAACAAGTCTTATACATTTATATAATCTTTCTACAGCTTATTAGCGTACACCAAATATGCATAACAATTATGTGAAATTGAGTTAAACAATAAGGTATGTTGATGCTAATATGATGTACAATATTGAATTATGTTTCTATATGATAACAATCGCGTAATATATTTAATATGCCATTAACTTTTTTTAAATTATTTTTAAAAATATATATGTAGATAGTTTCACCCCTCACTATTGTCATTGGTTGCACCAATTGCACTGTTTGTCTACATAACCTGGTTCAAGTATTCATGACATCACCTTGAGGAAGGCACGGTGATGCCGAAACGTTGGTAAATACCCATTATATTGCTGGGAGTTTAAATATGGAGTGTGCAACTTCCTTTATTTTGATAGTTTATTTGCGGTTAGTCAGCACCTCCACACAGACACATTTGTCTGGGTGTGCGCCAGCTCATATTTTTTAACACACACACACTATGTTGAAGACACACACACACACTGTGTGAGCACGCAGACACACACACAGAAACTGACAGGCCGAATCTCTGAAACCCACAACCCCAATCTCCCCAACCCCCAGTCAGTCAGACGGTCACATTGTGATATGAGAAACCACATCACATGGTTTATATGACTTATATTATGACTAAATATTTCTGCTGTGTGTGTTCTTCTGGAGTTGTTGGCTAAGCAGCCGAGAGAGAGAGAAGGTTTTGTCCAGAGTTGTGAAAGAGGAATCAAATGGTCAGCCTTGTGCTGATGAATGAACACACACCCTGATGAGTAACAGTCGTCACGCAGCAAAGCGCCTCACAACACTCTGAGTGCTGACAATAACAACTAATGCAGCCCCATCAGGTGACACAATGCTGTGCAGGCATCTTAGGAGACATCTCCCCATAGCACTGATGACATGGGGGGCGGGGAGGGGACGCAGGGAGGTGTGTGTGTGGTGCAGGGAGTTTATGGGACAGTTACCCAGCTCTAATCTGGAACTGGACTCCAACCATCACAAAGACCCAGTGAGAGCTGCCACTGTGGTGTCTAGCTCTACTATTTCATCATAACAAAGACCCAGTGAGAGCTGCCACTGTGGTGTCTAGCTCTACTATTTTATCATAACAAAGACCCAGTGAGAGCTGCCACTGTGGTGTCTAGCTCTACTATTTTATCATAACAAAGACCCAGTGAGAGCTGCCACTGTGGTGTCTAGCTCTACTATTCTATCATAACAAAGACCCAGTGAGAGCTGCCACTGTGGTGTCTAGCTCTACTATTTCATCATAACAAAGACCCAGTGAGAGCTGCCACTGTGGTGTCTAGCTCTACTATTTTATCATAACAAAGACCCAGTGAGAGCTGCCACTGTGGTGTCTAGCTCTACTATTCTATCATAACAAAGACCCAGTGAGAGCTGCCACTGTGGTGTCTAGCTCTACTATTTTATCATAACAAAGACCCAGTGAGAGCTGCCACTGTGGTGTCTAGCTCTACTATTTCCCTCATAATGGTTTCTCAGAGCTTACTTTACTTGGGCTTTTGTGAGGAGACTGGAGGGCAGAGCCTGAGTCCCAGTTTGTGTTGATTCTCACTCTGCCCCTCTGTTCTGTCCTCATTAAACATTGTTATGCACTGATTCATACTGTAGACCATCATCATCATCATTGTGGTGGTCTGAGCTCTAACACCATGTATGGAGCTTTTAGGACTGTTTGTTTTCTTCAAAAGCTTTCAAGACTGAGTCAGAGCTGTTACGCTGTGTGTCTGTTTGATTGATAGCTCCACGTAGAAGTTGCCCTTTGTCACAGGTCTAAAATCGCTCTGGATAAGAGCGTCTGCTAAATGACTTAAATGTAAATGTAAAATCAGCTTACTTACATAGCTTCCTTAACTTCCATTAGAAGGAAAAATACCAACTGACCTTAAGTCAGTGTGTAAATGTAACTTCATACTACTCATGGGCTTAAGTGTCCTGACAAGCCCCAGAACTCACTGAGATATTATCACGTTGTTCCCACAGAGGTATTTCAGGAACGGACTGAAGTAATATCTGGGTTGCCTTGGGTAAGAACACACTGTCTTACTAATACAAAACAGAAGAGAGGAGAACAGGACAGTAGGACAGGAAACAGTGGAACCAGACAGAACAGGACAGTAGAACAGGACAGAAGACAGTGGAACCAGACAGAACAGGACAGAAGACAGAACAGGACAGAAGACAGTGGAACCAGACAGAACAGGACAGAAGACAGTGGAACAGGACAGAAGACAGTGGAACAGGACAGAAGACAGTGGAACAGGACAGAAGACAGTGGAACAGGACAGAAGACAGTGGAACAGGACAGAAGACAGTGGAACAGGACAGAACAGGACAGAAGACAGTGGAACAGGACAGAAGACAGTGGAACAGGACAGAACAGGACAGAAGACAGTGGAACAGGACAGAAGACAGTGGAACAGGACAGAAGACAGTGGAACAGGACAGAAGACAGTGGAACAGGACAGAAGACAGTGGAACAGGACAGAAGACAGTGGAACAGGACAGAAGACAGTGGAACAGGACAGAAGACAGTGGAACAGGACAGAAGACAGTGGAACAGGACAGAAGACAGTGGAACAGGACAGAAGACAGTGGAACAGGACAGAAGACAGTGGAACAGGACAGAAGACAAGACAGTAGAATAGGACAGAAGACAGTAGAACAGGACAGAAGAGTAGAACAGAACATTGTGTTTCTCTGTTGAGCTGTTCCTGTTGGGCTGGTATTGTTGGGCTGGTACTGTTGGGCTGTTCCTGTTGGGCTGTTCCTGTTGAGCTGTTCCTGTTGGGCTGTTCCTGTTGGGCTGTTCCTGTTGGGCTGTTCCTGTTGGGCTGTTCCTGTTGGGCTGTTCCTGTTGAGCTGTTCCTGTTGGGCTGTTCCTGTTGGGCTGTTCCTGTTGGGCTGTTCCTGTTGGGCTGTTCCTGTTGGGCTGTTCCTGTTGGGCTGTTCCTGTTGGGCTGTTCCTGTTGGGCTGTTCCTGTTGGGCTGTTCCTGTTGGGCTGTTCCTGTTGGGCTGTTCCTGTTGGGCTGGTACTGTTGGGCTGGTACTGTTGAGCTGTTCCTGTTGGGCTGTTCCTGTTGGGCTGGTACTGGCAGAACATCAGGTGTGTAGAAGCCTTCTACCTAATCCCCTGAGAGAGAGAACTTAAGGCAGGCAGTGTTGGTATGTTGTAAATGTCTTCATGGCTGGTTTGCATCAGTGCCTGGGGAGGAGCCATCAAATCAAATGTTATTGGTCACATACACATGGTTAGCAGATGTTAATGTGAATGTCGCGAAATGCTTGTGCTTCTAGTTCCGACCATGCAGTAATATCTAACAAGTAATATAACCTAACAATTTCACAACAACTACCTTATACACACAATTGTAAAGGGATGAATAAGAATATGTACATAAAAATATATGAATGAGTGATGGCCGAACGGCATAGGCAAGATGCAGTAGATGGTATAGAGTACAGTATATACATATGAGATGAGTAATGTAGGGTGTGTAAACATTATATAAAGTAGCATTGGACCAATAAGGACTGTATTATCCCCATCGCCCCCCCCCCCCCCGCCCCATTCCAGCAGCCTTCCTGCTGAATGGTAAATCATCTGGAAGTATGGAGCAAAGAATCAATTACTGACTGGTCCCAGATCTGTCTTAGCCTGGTCCCAGATCTGTCTTAGCCTGGTCCCAGATCTGTCTTAGCCTGGTCCCAGATCTGTCTTAGCCTGGTCCCAGATCTGTCTTAGCCTGGTCCCAGTTACTGACTGTTCTCATCTCTTCTAATGAAGGAGATGAAGAGGTTTATGAACCGGGTTAAAGGTCAAAGTGCTCTAAGTGCTAATAGAGGAGCTACAGAGATCATGGTGGTCTGATTTTAACTCTTCATTTAACATGTTTCTACTGAGGATGTTGCTTTGTTCACTGGGTCAGAAGGAATGTGTCGGAAAGGGTTCCCTTTGGGTCACATCCAAAGCTTTTGGTTCGGTCTCACAACAACCCACCCAAAAGTTTTGGAAAAAAGTTTGTGAATCGTTGTGAGTTTTTGCAAAGAGGAGTTTCTCTGCCCCCATGCTGAGGGCGTACTCGTAATGCAACAGGACACCTTTGTTACCTTGGCACTGAGCCACTCCTCTCAACCTCTCCTTGAATCCCTTTGATTCGAGGAGAGTTTGACTACCGAAAACCTGTAGGCAGGGATGAAAGGATGAGGGGAGGAGAGAAGAGGAGTTTGACTACTGAACCTGTAGGCAGGGATGAAAGGATGAGGGGAGGAGAGAAGAGGAGTTTGACTACTGAACCTGTAGGCAGGGATGAAAGGATGAGGGGAGGAGAGAAGAGGAGTTTGCCTACTGAACCTGTAGGCAGGGATGAAAGGAGGGGAGAAGAGGAGTTTGCCAGCAAAGCGAATGCTGCATACGCTGCTTTCTTTTGGGGAGAAAAACAACTTATTTTATCGGCCGTGTCAAATTCACTGATCCACATCTCAACATCTGAGGGGAGTTAGGGGAGCGAGTGAATTGATTTTCCCTCCTTTATATTTAGTGGGAAGGATGAGGATGAATAATAATGAGAGTGGAAGGTAGGAATGCTGAAGTAGAACTGAATAACTTACTGCTGAATAAATAATAATTCAGAAGATGTTATTAAACGTTGTAAACCTTAATGTCTTCATGTTTATTTCATGTCTTGTTATTAGCTGTTGAAACGTCCCCTCAGGCCTGTCTGTGGTTACTAAGTTACAAAGCCACAGAAAGACTAATAGACTGGAATGGTTTAAGATTAGGAACTAATTATATATTTTCCCCTTATCTGTATCTTTCTATCTCTCTCTTCTCCCCCTCACTCCTTCCTTCCTCTTCTTCTTTCTCCCTCCTACCTCTCTCTCTCTCTTTCTTTCTCTACCAAGTTACAAAGAGACAAAGAGTAACATAATTATTTTTCCCTTCCTCTCCTCCAGAGATGGCGTGGCGGTGGGTCCTGGCTGCCATCTTGGCGATGTCGTCTCTCTCCCTCCTCGGCTCCGCCTACAACGAGTTCACCTCTGACACCCTCATCAACAACGTAGTCCAGGACCCAATCACCGGCCGGCTGTATGTGGGCACGGTCAACGCCCTCTACCAACTGGACCAATCCCTGCACCCCGAGGCACACACCAGCACAGGACCCAAATTGGACAACCGCCAGTGTACCCCGCCCGTGACTTCCTGCGAGGAAGCAGTGGAGACAGACAACCATAACAAACTGCTCCTCATCCATCCATCCAAAGACACCTTGATAGTGTGTGGGAGTCTGTACAGAGGAATCTGTTCTCTGAGGAACCTGTCTAATGTAGAGCAGCTGCTGTACTTCAGCGATAGTAAAGGAGAGAAGTCCTACGTGGCCAGTGCAGAGGAGAGTGTGTCAGTAGTAGGGGTCATGTCTTACTACTTCAGCAAGGACAGGGAGAACTTCACCGTCTTCCTGGTAGGTGGACTAACCGGTCCGTGATATCACAGGAATAATAATGTCATTTAGCAGACACTTTTATTCAAAGCGACTTGTATAAATGTTTTACGTATTGGGTGGTCCCAGGAATCGAACCCACTATCCTGGCTTTGCAATCGCAATGCTGATGTTGTATTGGGATTTAAAATTGTAAAGGTACTAGATAAGTGAATTTCCCATGTTCTGTTCCCTCGGTCTCGTCCTAGGTGTGTAAAGGTTATGTCAGCCACGACTGCACCAAGCTGTTCCATGTTGTATTTACTTCCTGGTCACCATGGTAACTCTCTGTTCTCTTCAGGTGGCTAAGGGCTACGGCAGCCATGACAGCACCAAGCTGATCAGCACCCGTATCCTCCAGGTCCATCATGACTGGGTGTTGTTCGACAGCATCATCGAGGCCTCGGCCGTCCAGTCCAACCCCTTCACACTGCGCTACCTCCATGACTTCAGACACGTCTTCAAGGTGAGAGACGGAGAAACCCCTTTTACACACACACAGCAGTGTGAAACATCCCCTCGGGGCCTGTCTGTGATTACAACGTTACAACGAGACTGAAAGACAAATACTGATTCATGGAACTTATGCTCTTCTATCTCACTCTTTTTCTCTCCTTTTTTCCCCACTTTCTCTCTCCTCTATTTCCATCTCTCGTCTTCCAGGACGAGGGCTTTGTCTACTTCCTGTTCTCCAGAACCCTGGGTGCCCAGGATTCAGGAACCAAGAACTTCACCTTTATCTCCAGGATGTGTGAGAACGACCACAACTACTACTCGTACACAGAGCTCCAGCTGAACTGCAGCATGGGGAACAAGTACAACAAGGTCCAGGCAGCCTACGTGGCCCTCCCAGGAGAAGCCCTGGCCAGGAATATGAGCTCCTCTGGCCGGTACGGACCGGTTGGAGCCCAGGATAAGGTATGTATTTATTTTCCCCCTCTAACAATTTAAACTTAATCCACTAACCAGTTCAATTCTATACCCCAATTCAATTATATAACCCCCAGATAGTTGTTTGAATTAGATTGAATCCCACAAATGAGTTTGGACAGATAAAGCGGGCATTTCACCTTTACTTAAGCAGGCAAGTCTGAACCGTAAGAACAGTGAGTTAACAACAGAGACTTGTATATTCCTGTCAGGTTGTGTTTGTAGTGTTCAGCTCGGACGACGACAGCTCCAGCTCAGCAGTGTGTATGTACCCACTGAGGGCCATCAACCAGAGACTGGTGGAGATCATAGGAGCCTGCTACAGCACCAAGGGACAAATAAACAAGACGTCTGCCGTCTACTCACCGTACTCCTCCAAGTCAGACGAGCTGTGTAAAATTGAAAATGAGGTTTGTAGCCTGACCAGCCCCTCCAGTCAAGGGTTTTGAACAATTGATGGTTTTGTAGTTTACCTTGACGTTATGGTCGTTGCTCTTCTACAATGAAATGTACAAGAGGATGTAAATATAATGTAATAACTGCTACATTATCTACCTACTAGTGAGATAATGTATCTGACAGTGATTCCTCCCCTCTTCAGAAGGGCATGGTGACCAAACAAAAGTGTGGTGCTGAGTTCCTGCCCTCCCCGCTGGCCAGCAGGGCAGAGTTCGCCCTGGCAACCGACCCCGTTTTCACCAAGAAGGGCCTGATGACCGCTGTGGCCGTCGCTGTGGAAACGGAGCACGCCGTTGCCTTCCTGGGGACCACTTTAGGAGAGGTACTAGCTAACAGTGATGGACTTTCCAAGTCTTTTCGTTGAGCCGGGTCTTTTGGCTCCCAAACAGATCTTTGTTCAGTAGTTCTTACAAATGGATGAAAAACCATGAAAAATATGAAATGTAAAGCCTGAAGGGTAGCCTACCATTATGTCAAATTGTGACACGAGTTCAATTAAATAGTTTACTTTACATTTTTTTCCGCCTTTGCAAAAAAATTTGCTTGGACCACAATAAGGTTTTCTTCAGAGACTACAGCTGACCCTAACTCCAGATAATGGTTGAGTTACCATCTTCAGAGAATGTTTCTCTAACTGAACTCCAGATAATGGTTGAGGAGTTACCATCTTCAGAGAATGTTTCTCTAACTGTACTCCAGGTAATGGTTGAGTTACCATCTTCAGAGAATGTTTCTCTAACTGTACTCCAGATAATGGTTGAGTTACCATCTTCAGAGAATGTTTCTCTAACTGAACTCCAGATAATGGTTGAGTTACCATCTTCAGAGAATGTTTCTCTAACTGTACTCCAGGTAATGGTTGAGTTACCATCTTCAGAGAATGTTTCTCTAACTGAACTCCAGATAATGGTTGAGTTACCATCTTCAGAGAATGTTTCTCTAACTGTACTCCAGATAATGGTTGAGGAGTTACCATCTTCAGAGAATGTTTCTCTAACTGAACTCCAGATAATGGTTGAGTTACCATCTTCAGAGAATGTTTCTCTAACTGTACTCCAGATAATGGTTGAGTTACCATCTTCAGAGAATGTTTCTCTAACTGAACTCCAGATAATGGTTGAGTTACCATCTTCAGAGAATGTTTCTCTAACTGAACTCCAGATAATGGTTGAGTTACCATCTTCAGAGAATGTTTCTCTAACTGAACTCCAGATAATGGTTGAGTTACCATCTTCAGAGAATGTTTCTCTAACTGAACTCCAGATAATGGTTGTCTGGAGCTCAAACCGCAGCAGTCGCAGGGAGCCAATCAGGGAGCCAAATGAACAATTCTTTCACAGATGAGATTCAGTTCTTGGCGTTCAAACAGAGCCGTTGGTTTGCAGATTATCCGTCACTACTAGCCACCACCTTACTGTTGACCTGTCATTACTAGCTACCACCTTACTGTTGACCTGTCACTACTAGCTACCACCTTACTATTGACCTGTCACTACTAGCTACCACCTTACTGTTGACCTGTCACTACTAGCTAACACCTTACTGTTGACCTGTCACTACTAGCTACCACCTTACTGTTGACCTGTCACTACTAGCTACCACCTTACTGTTGACCTGTCACTTCTAACTACCACCTTACTATGACCTGTCACTACTAGCTACCACCTTACTGTTGACCTGTCACTACTAGCTAACACCTTACTGTTGACCTGTCACTACTAGCTACCACCTTACTGTTGACCTGTCACTACTAGCTACCACCTTACTGTTGACCTGTCACTACTAGCCACCACCTTACTGTTGACCTGTCACTACTAGCTACCACCTTACTGTTGACCTGTCACTACTAGCTACCACCTTACTATTGACCTGTCACTACTAGCTACCACCTTACTGTTGACCTGTCACTACTAGCTACCACCTTACTGTTGACCTGTCACTACTAGCTACCACCTTACTGTTGACCTGTCACTACTAGCTACCACCTTACTATTGACCTGTCACTTCTAGCTACCACCTTACTATTGACCTGTCACTTCTAGCTACCACCTTACTGTTGACCTGTCACTACTAGCTACCACCTTACTGTTGACCTGTCACTACTAGCTACCACCTTACTGTTGACCTGTCACTTCTAACTACCACCTTACTATGACCTGTCACTTCTAGCTACCACCTTACTGTTGACCTGTCACTACTGGCTAACACCTTACTGTTGACCTGTCACTACTAGCTACCACCTTACTGTTGACCTGTCACTACTAGCTACCACCTTACTGTTGACCTGTCACTTCTAGCTACCACCTTACTGTTGACCTGTCACTACTAGCTACCACCTTACTGTTGACCTGTCACTACTAGCTACCACCTTACTATTGACCTGTCACTACTAGCTAACACCTTACTATTGACCTGTCACTACTAGCTACCACCTTACTGTTGACCTGTCACTACTAGCTACCACCTTACTGTTGACCTGTCACTTCTAGCTACCACCTTACTGTTGACCTGTCACTACTAGCTACCACCTTACTGTTGACCTGTCACTACTAGCTACCACCTTACTGTTGACCTGTCACTACTAGCTACCACCTTACTGTTGACCTGTCACTTCTAGCTACCACCTTACTGTTGACCTGTCACTACTAGCTACCACCTTACTGTTGACCTGTCCCTACTAGCTACCACCTTACTGTTGACCTGTCCCTACTAGCCACCACCTTACTGTTGACCTGCCACTACTAGTTAACACCTTACTGTTGACCTGTCACTACTAGCTACCACCTTACTGTTGACCTGTCACTGCTAGCTACCACCTTACTGTTGACCTGTCACTACTAGCTAACACCTTACTGTTGACCTGTCACTACTAGCTAACACCTTACTGTTGACCTGTCACTGCTAGCTAACACCTTACTGTTGACCTGTCACTACTAGCCACCACCTTACTGTTGACCTGTCACTACTAGCTACCACCTTACAGTTGACCTGTCACTACTAGCTACCACCTTACTGTTGACCTGTCACTTCTAGCTACCACCTTACTGTTGACCTGTCACTTCTAGCTAACACCTTACTGTTGACCTGTCACTACTAGCTATTACCTTACTGTTGACCTGTCACTTCTAGCTACCACCTTACTGTTGACCTGTCACTTCTAGCTACCACCTTACTGTTGACCTGTCACTACTAGCTACCACCTTACTATTGACCTGTCACTACTAGCTACCACCTTACTATTGACCTGTCACTACTAGCTACCACCTTACTGTTGACCTGTCACTACTAGCTACCACCTTACTGTTGACCTGTCACTACTAGCTACCACCTTACTGTTGACCTGTCACTACTAGCTACCACCTTACTGTTGACCTGTCACTACTAGCTAACACCTTACTGTTCACCTGTCACTACTAGCTAACACCTTACTGTTGACCTGTCACTACTAGCTACCACCTTACTGTTGACCTGTCACTACTAGCTACCACCTTACTGTTGACCTGTCACTACTAGCTACCACCTTACTGTTGACCTGTCACTACTAGCTAACATCTTTCTATTGACCTGTCACTACTAGCTACCATCTTTCTATTGACCTGTCACTACTAGCGACCACCTTACTGTTGACCTGTCACTACTAGCTACCACCTTACTGTTGACCTGTCCACTACTAGCTACCACCTTACTGTTGACCTGTCACTACTAGCCACCACCTTACTGTTGACCTGTCACTACTAGCTACCACCTTACTGTTGACCTGTCACTACTAGCTACCACCTTACTGTTGACCTGTCACTACTAGCTACCACCTTACTGTTGACCTGTCACTACTAGCTACCACCTTACTATGACCTGTCACTTCTAGCTACCACCTTACTGTTGACCTGTCACTACTAGCTACCACCTTACTATGGCCTGTCACTACTAGCTACCACCTTACTGTTGACCTGTAACTTCTAGCTAACACCTTACTGTTGACCTGTCACTACTAGCTATTACCTTACTGTTGACCTGTCACTTCTAGCTACCACCTTACTGTTGACCTGTCACTACTAGCTACCACCTTACTGTTGACCTGTCACTACTAGCTAACACCTTACTATTGATCTGTCACTACTAGCTAACACCTTACTATTGACCTGTCACTACTAGCTACCACCTTACTGTTGACCTGTCACTTCTAGCTACCACCTTACTGTTGACCTGTCACTACTAGCTACCACCTTACTGTTGACCTGTCACTACTAGCTACCACCTTACTGTTGACCTGTCACTACTAGCCACCACCTTACTGTTGACCTGCCACTACTAGTTACCACCTTACTGTTGACCTGTCACTACTAGCCACCACCTTACTGTTGACCTGTCACTACTAGCTACCACCTTACTGTTGACCTGTCACTACTAGCTACCACCTTACTGTTGACCTGTCACTACTAGCTAACACCTTACTGTTGACCTGTCACTACTAGCTACCACCTTACTGTTGACCTGTCACTACTAGCTATTACCTTACTGTTGACCTGTCACTACTAGCCACCACCTTACTGTTGACCTGCCACTACTAGTTAACACCTTACTGTTGACCTGTCACTACTAGCTACCACCTTACTGTTGACCTGTCACTACTAGCTACCACCTTACTGTTGACCTGTCACTACTAGCTAACACCTTACTGTTGACCTGTCACTACTAGCTAACACCTTACTGTTGACCTGTCACTACTAGCTACCACCTTACTGTTCACCTGTCACTACTAGCCACCACCTTACTGTTGACCTGTCACTACTAGCTACCACCTTACTGTTGACCTGTCACTACTAGCTACCACCTTACTGTTGACCTGTCACTTCTAGCTACCACCTTACTGTTGACCTGTCACTTCTAGCTAACACCTTACTGTTGACCTGTCACTACTAGCTATTACCTTACTGTTGACCTGTCACTTCTAGCTACCACCTTACTGTTGACCTGTCACTTCTAGCTACCACCTTACTGTTGACCTGTCACTACTAGCTACCACCTTACTATTGACCTGTCACTACTAGCTAACACCTTACTATTGACCTGTCACTACTAGCTACCACCTTACTGTTGACCTGTCACTACTAGCTACCACCTTACTGTTGACCTGTCACTACTAGCTACGACCTTACTGTTGACCTGTCTCTACTAGCTACCACCTTACTGTTGACCTGTCACTACTAGCTACCACCTTACTGTTGACCTGTCACTACTAGCTACCACCTTACTGTTGACCTGTCACTACTAGCTACCACCTTAATATTGACCTGTCACTACTAGCTACCACCTTACTATGACCTGTCACTACTAGCTACCACCTTACTGTTGACCTGTCACTACTAGCTACCACCTTACTGTTGACCTGTCACTACTAGCTACCACCTTACTGTTGACCTGTCACTACTAGCTAACACCTTTCTATTGACCTGTCACTACTAGCTACCACCTTACTATGACCTGTCACTACTAGCGACCACCTTACTGTTGACCTGTCACTACTAGCGACCACCTTACTGTTGACCTGTCACTACTAGCTACCACCTTACTGTTGACCTGTCACTACTAGCTACCACCTTACTGTTGACCTGTCCACTACTAGCTACCACCTTACTGTTGACCTGTCACTACTAGCCACCACCTTACTGTTGACCTGTCACTACTAGCTACCACCTTACTGTTGACCTGTCACTACTAGCTACCACCTTACTGTTGACCTGTCACTACTAGCTACCACCTTACTGTTGACCTGTCACTACTAGCTACCACCTTACTATGGCCTGTCACTACTAGCTACCACCTTACTGTTGACCTGTCACTACTAGCTACCACCTTACTGTTGACCTGTCACTACTAGCTACCACCTTACTATGGCCTGTCACTACTAGCTACCACCTTACTGTTGACCTGTCACTTCTAGCTACCACCTTACTGTTGACCTGTCACTACTAGCTACCACCTTACTATGGCCTGTCACTACTAGCTACCACCTTACTGTTGACCTGTCACTTCTAGCTAACACCTTACTGTTGACCTGTCACTACTAGCTATTACCTTACTGTTGACCTGTCACTTCTAGCTACCACCTTACTGTTGACCTGTCACTACTAGCTACCACCTTACTGTTGACCTGTCACTACTAGCTAACACCTTACTATTGATCTGTCACTACTAGCTAACACCTTACTATTGACCTGTCACTACTAGCTAACACCTTACTGTTGACCTGTCACTTCTAGCTACCACCTTACTGTTGACCTGTCACTACTAGCTACCACCTTACTGTTGACCTGTCACTACTAGCTACCACCTTACTGTTGACCTGTCACTACTAGCTACCACCTTACTGTTGACCTGTCACTACTAGCTAACACCTTACTGTTGACCTGTCACTGCTAGCTAACACCTTACTGTTGACCTGTCACTACTAGCTAACACCTTACTGTTGACCTGTCACTACTAACCTACTGTTGACCTGGCACTACTAGCTAACACCTTACTGTTGACCTGTCACTACTAGCTAACCCCTTACTGTTGACCGTCACTATAGCTACCACCTTACTGTTGACCTGTCACTACTAGCTATTACCCCTTACTGTGACCTGTCACTA
>NW_024058171.1:0-30000 GCF_016432855.1 Salvelinus namaycush
CTGGGTCAGGAAGGTTGAACATGTAGATATTACAGATTGGGTCAGGGAGAGGTTGAACATGGTGGTCTGCTTTAAACATGTAGATATTACAGACTGGGTCAGGGAGAGGTTGAACATGTAGATATTACAGACTGGGTCAGGGAGAGGTTGAACATGGTGGTCTGCTTTAAACATGTAGATATTACAGACTGGGTCAGGGAGAGGTTGAACATGGTGGTCTGCTTTAAACATGTAGATATTAGAGACTGGGTCAGGGAGAGGTTGAACATGGTGGTCTGCTTTAAACATGTAGATATTACAGACTGGGTCAGGGAGAGGTTGAACATGGTGGTCTGCTTTAAACATGTAGATATTACAGACTGGGTCAGGGAGAGGTTGAACATGGTGGTCTGCTTTAAACATGTAGATATTACAGACTGGTCAGGGAGAGGTTGAACATGGTGGTCTGCTTTAAACATGTAGATATTAGAGACAGGGTCAGGGAGAGGTTGAACATGGTGGTCTGCTTAAACATGTAGATATTACAGACTGGGTCAGGGAGAGGTTGAACATGGTGGTCTGCTTTAAACATGTAGATATTACAGACTGGGTCAGGGAGAGGTTGAACATGGTGGTCTGCTTTAAACATGTAGATATTACAGACTGGGTCAGGGAGAGGTTGAACATGGTGGTCTGCTTTAAACATGTAGATATTACAGACTGGGTCAGGGAGAGGTTGAACATGGTGGTCTGCTTTAAACATGTAGATATTACAGATTGGGTCAGGGAGAGGTTGAACATGGTGGTCTGCTTTAAACATGTAGATATTACAGACTGGGTCAGGGAGAGGTTGAACATGTAGATATTACAGACTGGGTCAGGGAGAGTGAATGGTGCTTAACATGTAGATATTACAGACTGGGTCAGGGAGAGGTTGAACATGGTGGTCTGCTTTAAACATGTAGATATTACAGACTGGGTCAGGGAGAGGTTGAACATGGTGGTCTGCTTTAAACATGTAGATATTACAGACTGGGTCAGGGAGAGGTTGAACATGGTGGTCTGCTTTAAACATGTAGATATTACAGATTGGGTCAGGGAGAGGTTGAACATGGTGGTCTGCTTTAAACATGTAGATATTACAGACTGGGTCAGGGAGAGGTTGAACATGTAGATATTAGAGACTGGGTCAGGGAGAGGTTGAACATGGTGGTCTGCTTTAAACATGTAGATATTACAGACTGGGTCAGGGAGAGGTTGAACATGGTGGTCTGCTTTAAACATGTAGATATTACAGACTGGGTCAGGGAGAGGTTGAACATGTAGATATTACAGGCTGGGTCAGGGAGAGGTTGAACATGTAGATATTACAGACTGGGTCAGGGAGTGGTTGAACATGGTGGTCTGCTTTAAACATGTAGATATTACAGACTGGGTCAGGGAGAGGTTGAACATGTAGATATTACAGACTGGGTCAGGGAGAGGTTGAACATGTAGATATTACAGACTGGGTCAGGGAGAGGTTGAACATGTAGATATTACAGACTGGGTCAGGGAGAGGTTGAACATGGTGGTCTGCTTTAAACATGTAGATATTACAGACTGGGTCAGGGAGAGGTTGAACATGGTGGTCTGCTTTAAACATGTAGATATTACAGACTGGGTCAGGGAGAGGTTGAACATGTAGATATTACAGACTGGGTCAGGGAGAGGTTGAACATGTAGATGTTACAGACTGGGTCAGGGAGAGGTTGAACATGTAGATGTTACAGACTGGGTCAGGGAGAGGTTGAACATGTAGATATTACAGACTGGGTCAGGGAGAGGTTGAACATGTAGATATTACAGACTGGGTCAGGGAGAGGTTGAACATGGTGGTCTGCTTTAAACATGTAGATATTACAGACTGGGTCAGGGAGAGGTTGAACATGGTGGTCTGCTTTAAACATGTAGATATTACAGACTGGGTCAGGGAGAGGTTGAACATGGTGGTCTGCTTTAAACATGTAGATATTACAGACTGGGTCAGGGAGAGGTTGAACATGGTGGTCTGCTTTAAACATGTAGATATTACAGACTGGGTCAGGGAGAGGTTGAACATGGTGGTCTGCTTTAAACATGTAGATATTACAGACTGGGTCAGGGAGAGGTTGAACATGGTGGTCTGCTTTAAACATGTAGATATTACAGACTGGGTCAGGGAGAGGTTGAACATGGTGGTCTGCTTTAAACATGTAGATATTACAGACTGGGTCAGGGAGAGGTTGAACATGGTGGTCTGCTTTAAACATGTAGATATTACAGACTGGGTCAGGGAGAGGTTGAACATGTCAGTGAAGACACTTACCAGCTGGTCAGCGCATGCTCTGAGTACGCATCCTGGTAATCCACTTGGCCCTGCAGCCTTGTGAATGTTGACCTGTTTAAATGTCTTACTCACATCGGCTTCGGAGAGCGTGATAATACAGTCGTCCGAAACAGCTGGTGCTCTCGCGCATGCTTCAGTGTTGCTTGCCTCGAATCGATTATAGAAGGCATTTAGCATCTGGTAGGGTCGCATCACAGGCAAGCTCTCGGCTGACAGTAGTTGTTGAGTTGTAGCCTCGGTAGGTGCCTCTCTCTGACTGTTTCTGCGTTCAACAATGTTACCAAGGTCTAGATTCAATAAGATCAAGCGCTAACCGACGTTGGCTGACATCCGCATTGCTGATGTTTTGGCGTGTTGGAGGTGTAACTGTGGTATGAGCTGACAAATAGGTGAGCGGCTGCTCTGTCATAAAACCACTCCCTTATTATCTCTACCGTAGTTAGAAGATCAAAATGATGACAGAAAGTGTAGCCTCTATAGATGATAGAAAGTGTAGCCTCTATAGATGATCGTGTAGCCTCTATAGGTGATAGAAAGTGTAGCCTCTATAGATGATAGAAAGTGTAGCCTCTAAAGATGATAGAAAGTGTAGCCTCTATAGGTGATAGAAGGTGTAGCCTCTATAGATGATAGAAAGTGTAGCCTCTATAGGTGATAGAAGGTGTAGCCTCTATAGATGATAGAAAGTGTAGCCTCTATAGATGATAGAAAGTGTAGCCTCTATAGATGATAGAAAGTGTAGCCTCTATAGATGATAGAAAGTGTAGCCTCTATAGATGATAGAAAGTGTAATCTCTATAGATGATAGAAAGTGTAATCTCTATAGATGATAGAAAGTGTAGCCTCTATAGGTGATAGAAAGTGTAGCCTCTATAGATAGAAAGTGTAGCCTCTATAGATAGAAAGTGTAGCCTCTATAGATAGAAAGTGTAGCCTCTATAGATGATAGAAAGTGTAGCCTCTATAGATGATAGAAAGTGTAGCCTCTATAGATGATAGAAAGTGTAGCCTCTATAGATGATAGAAAGTGTAGCCTCTATAGATGATAGAAAGTGTAGCCTCTATAGATGATAGAAAGTGTAGCCTCTATAGATGATAGAAAGTGTAGCCTCTATAGATGATAGAAAGTGTAGCCTCTAAAGATGATAGAAAGTGTAGCCTCTAAAGATGATAGAAAGTGTAGCCTCTAAAGATGATAGAAAGTGTAGCCTCTATAGGTGATAGAAAGTGTAGCCTCTAAAGATGATAGAAAGTGTAGCCTCTATAGGTGATAGAAGGTGTAGCCTCTATAGATGACAGAAAGTGTAGCCTCTATAGATGATAGAAAGTGTAGCCTCTATAGATGATAGAAAGTGTAGCCTCTATAGATGATAGAAAGTGTAGCCTCTAAAGATGACAGAAAGTGTAGCCTCTATAGATGATAGAAAGTGTAGCCTCTAAAGATGATAGAAAGTGTAGCCTCTATAGGTGATAGAAGGTGTAGCCTCTATAGATGACAGAAAGTGTAGCCTCTATAGATGATAGAAAGTGTAGCCTCTATAGATGATAGAAAGTGTAGCCTCTATAGATGATAGAAAGTGTAGCCTCTATAGATGACAGAAAGTGTAGCCTCTATAGATGATAGAAAGTGTAGCCTCTATAGATGATAGAAAGTGTAGCCTCTATAGATAGAAAGTGTAGCCTCTATAGATGATAGAAAGTGTAGCCTCTATAGATGATAGAAAGTGTAGCCTCTATAGGTGATAGAAGGTGTAGCCTCTATAGATGATAGAAAGTGTAGCCTCTATAGGTGATAGAAAGTGTAGCCTCTATAGATGATAGAAAGTGTAGCCTCTATAGATAGAAAGTGTAGCCTCTATAGATGATAGAAAGTGTAGCCTCTATAGATGATAGTGTAGCCTCTATAGATGATAGAAGGTGTAGCCTCTATAGATGATAGAAGGTGTAGCCTCTATAGATGATAGTGTAGCCTCTATAGGTGATAGAAAGTGTAGCCTCTATAGATGATAGAAAGTGTAGCCTCTATAGATGATAGAAAGTGTAGCCTCTATAGATGATAGAAAGTGTAATCTCTATAGATGATAGAAAGTGTAGCCTCTATAGATGATAGAAAGTGTAGCCTCTATAGGTGATAGAAAGTGTAGCCTCTATAGATGATAGAAAGTGTAGCCTCTATAGATGATAGAAAGTGTAGCCTCTATAGATGATAGAAAGTGTAGCCTCTATAGATGATAGAAAGTGTAGCCTCTATAGATGATAGAAAGTGTAGCCTGAGTACCAGGCCATTAGGACCTGATGGAGGGACAATAGAGCCCTGAGTACCAGGCCATTAGGACCTGATGGAGGGACAATAGAGCCCTGAGTACCAAGCCATTAGGACCTGATGGAGGGACAATAGAGCCCTGAGTACCAGGCCATTAGGACCTGATGGAGGGACGATAGAGCCCTGAGTACCAGGCCATTAGGACCTGATGGAGGGACAATAGAGCCCTGAGTACCAGGCCATTAGGACCTGATGGTAGTTAGCTAGTTTTGTGTGTACTACATACTACATCATCCAATTAGTGTGATATGTTTCGTCCTGCAATTCTTTTCTTTTTTTTGTGCAATTTGATCCTGGACTGCATCTTCAAGGAAGTACAGTGAAATTCCAATTCTCTACTATGCTTTACCACGTTCATAAAGGTTGAAGGGGAACCCTGGGCTGACCACGTTCATAAAGGTTGAAGGGGAACCCTGGGCTGACCACGTTCATAAAGGTTGAAGGGGAACCCTGGGCTGACCACGTTCATAAAGGTTGAAGGGGAACCCTGGGCTGACCACGTTCATAAAGGTTGAAGGGGAACCCTGGGCTGACCACGTTCATAAAGGTTGAAGGGGAACCCTGGGCTGACCACGTTCATAAAGGTTGAAGGGGAAACCCTGGGCTGACCACGTTCATAAAGGTTGAAGGGGAACCCTGGGCTGACCACGTTCATAAAGGTTGAAGGGGTACCCTGGGCTGACCACGTTCATAAAGGTTGAAGGGGAAACCCTGGGCTGACCACGTTCATAAAGGTTGAAGGGGAACCCTGGGCTGACCACGTTCATAAAGGTTGAAGGGGAACCCTGGGCTGACCACGTTCATAAAGGTTGAAGGGGAACCCTGGGCTGACCACGTTCATAAAGGTTGAAGGGGAAACCCTGGGCTGACCACGTTCATAAAGGTTGAAGGGGAACCCTGGGCTGACCACGTTCATAAAGGTTGAAGGGGTACCCTGGGCTGACCACGTTCATAAAGGTTGAAGGGGTACCCTGGGCTGACCACGTTCATAAAGGTTGAAGGGGGCCCTGGGCTGACCACGTTCATAAAGGTTGAAGGGGAAACCCTGGGCTGACCAGGTTCATAAAGGTTGAAGGGGAACCCTGGGCTGACCACGTTCATAAAGGTTGAAGGGGAACCCTGGGCTGACCACGTTCATAAAGGTTGAAGGGGAAACCCTGGGCTGACCACGTTCATAAAGGTTGAAGGGGAACCCTGGGCTGACCACGTTCATAAAGGTTGAAGGGGAACCCTGGGCTGACCACGTTCATAAAGGTTGAAGGGGAAACCCTGGGCTGACCACGTTCATAAAGGTTGAAGGGGAACCCTGGGCTGACCACGTTCATAAAGGTTGAAGGGGAACCCTGGGCTGACCACGTTCATAAAGGTTGAAGGGGAAACCCTGGGCTGACCACGTTCATAAAGGTTGAACGGGGCAGTGGGGTTTTGGTTCGCATTAGAAGGTGATAAATACACCAAGCTCATGGCACTTTGCAGGGAATCTTTTAAAACAAAAAAGGCATTGAAATATGAAAATATCCTCTACCTGTATTTTAAACATGTCAGACTTTAAGATAAGGTCCAAATGCTTCTTTCAATTTATTTTATCTTTTTTCAAAATGCATACATTTATATTTTAAAAAATGTTAAGTTCTGTATATGACTTGTAAAAGATGACATGATTGTATGTTCATTGTAAATACATTAAATACTATTTTAGTTTTTACTACACCCTGTTGGTCCTCCTTACTGCAACACAGTATTTATAGGCTACTGTCTGTTGATGTCCTATTAAACTATTATACTAGTAATAATATATTAACTTCCTGTTGAAAAATAAGAGAAGTTTCTGTTTATGACATACAGTATTTTCCCTCCCTGTCCAGCAGATGGCACTGTTGAGCATATAAAATCTATCCCCTCTTACAGTCATACAGCCCAATGACTAAGGCTGGGATTCAATCCCATTGCTCCTTTTCGGCTATGCACAATTTAAAAGCAATGTTACCACGGTAACATTACCATGATTACATTCAAAGCAAACACTGCAGACGTTGGCTCAATCAGACAAGATAGATAAGGACATTATAATAACATGGATAGATAATGACATAACATAGATAAATAATGACATTATAATAACATAGATAGACAATGACATTATAATGGCATAGATAGATAATGACATTATAATAACATAGATAGATAATGACATTATAATAACATAGATAGATAATGACATTATAATAACATAGATAGATAATGACATTATAATAACATAGATAGATAATGACATTATAATAACATAGATAGATAATGACATTATAATAACATAGATAGATAATGACATTATAATAACATAGATAGATAATGACATTATAATGGCATAAATAGATAACATGACATAATAATGTAGATAGATCATGACATTATAATGGCATAGATAGATAATGACATGTTATAATAACATAGATAGATAATGACATGTTATAATAACATAGATAGATAATGACATTATAATGGCATAAATAGATAACATGACATAATAATGTAGATAGATCATGACATAAAAGCATAGATTGATAATGACATTATAATAACGTTTTTTTATTTTTTTATTTCACCATTATTTAACCAGGTAAGCTAGTTGAGAACAAGTTCTCATTTACAACTGCGACCTGGCCAAGATAAAGCAAAGCAGTGCGACAAACAACACAGAGTTACATGGAATAAACAAGCGTACAGTCAATATTTTTCTAAAATATATAAATAAATAAATAAATAGAAGGGAAAAAGTCTATATACAGTGTGTGCAAATGGCTTGAGGAGGTAAGGCAATAAATAGGCCATAGTAGCAAAGTAATTACAATTTAGCAAATTAACAAATTAACACTGGAGTGATTGATGTGTAGATGATGATGTGCAAGTAGAAATACTGGTGTGCAAAAGAGCAGAAAAGTAAATAAAACAATATGGGGATGAGATAGGTAGATTGGGTGGGCTATTTACAGATGGGCTGTGTACAGCTGCAATGATCGGTTAGCTGCTCAGATAGCTGATGTTTAAAGTTAGTGAGGGAAATATAAGTCTCCAACTTCAGCGATTTTTGCAATTCGTTCCAGTCATTGGCAGCAGGAGAACTGGAAGGAAAGGCGGCCAAAGAAAGTGTTGGCTTTGGGGATGACCAGTGAGATATACCTGCTGGAGCGCGTGCTACGGGTGGGTGCTGCTATGGTGACCAGTGAGATATACCTGCTGGAGCGCGTGCTACGAGTGGGTGCTGCTATGGTGACCAGTGAGATATACCTGCTGGAGCGCGTGCTATGGGTGGGTGCTGTTTTCGTGACCATTGAGCTGAGATAAGGCAGAGCTTAAAACTTCTTGCCACTATAGGGGGTGCTGTTTCGCATTAGCATAATTTGCTCTCCAGATTAAACTGCCTAGTACTCAATTCTTGCTCGTACAATATGCATATTATTGTTATTATTGGATAGAAAACACTCTCTAGTTTCTATAGCCGTTTGAATTATGTCTCTGAGTGAAACAGAACTCATTCTACAGCACTTTTCCTCCCAGTGTGTGAGATTTCAGAAATCTTGGCCTCTGGTTCCAGATCAGTTTTAAAGTCCCTGTAAATCCTATGAGGATACAAACACTGCCCACGCCTTCCTCTAGATGTCAGTAAGTGGTGACAATTTGAATGGAGTCGATTGCGCAATCAGTGCCTGTATAAAACGGCAAAGACCGGATGTACCGTCCCTTTGCTCCCTGCGCCTGACGCAGGATGGACGTTGGACCTCCTCTCTTTCCAAGCTTTGGTTTAGCCACTTATATATCGCCGGTCATGTTTTTACTCGTTATTGGTGTTAAAAACATCATAAGGTAGTTAATTTAAACCGTTTTATAGCAATTTATATCCGTTTAGTGCGATTTTGAGGCAGTTCTATGTGACGCCCATCCAAGAGCTGGGCACGTTTCGGGGTCCCGGTCGAACGTTAGTGGGCATTTCGACGGACAGAGGACATCTTTCGACCAAAAGAAGATTAGACCCAAGAAAGGATACATTGCCCAAGATTCTGATGGAAGATCACCTCATAGTAAGAAATATTTAAGATGATAAATCGTTGTTCTGTCGAAAAATTTTAAACGCATATTCCGCCATTTTGTTTGGTATAGCTTCGCTTGGCGAACCCTGTATTGCACAGTAAGGATAATTTTAGAAATGTAATTCAGCGATTGCATTAAGAACTAATTTGTCTTTCGATAGCTGTCCAACTTATATTTTTTTAGTCAAGTTTATGAATAGTTATCCATGAGACAAGATCACTGTGAAAGATGGCGTCCGACATTTTCAGGCTAGTTTTGCTAGTATTGTCATTGTATAACCACGGTTGTTTGTGGCTAAATATGCACAATATGCAGAATTCTGAGAAGGTTAGTGAAAAAATTAATATATTTTGGCGATGATAACGATATCGCTCTCTTTGGCTTGAATCAATGGTCGGGTAACGTTTGCATATGTGGTATGCTAATATAACGATTTATTGTGTTTTCGCTGTAAAACACTTAGAACATCTGAAATATTGTCTGAATTCACAAGATCTGTGTCTTTCCATTGCTGTGAGTTGTGTATTTTTAAGAAATGTTTTATGATTAGTAATTAGGTAATACACGTTGCTCTGTGTATTTATTCTAGTCGAGTTGTGATGGTGGGTGCAATTGTAAACTAGGATTTATACCTGAAATATGCACATTTTTCTAACAAAACCTATCCTATACAATAAATATGTTATCAGACTGTCATCTGATGAGGTTTTTTCTTGGTTAGTGGCTATCAATATCTTTATTTGGCCGAATTGGTGATAGCACCTGATGGAGTAAGAAACTGATGGAGTTAGGAAAGTGCTGTCTTTTGCTAACGTGGTTAGCTAATAGATTTACATATTTTGTCTTCCCTGTAAAACATTTTAAAAATCTGAAATGGTGGCTTTATTCACAAGATCTGTATCTTTCATTTGGTGTCTTGGACTTGTGATTTAACCTTTCTAGGATGAGTGTGCCGCTAGCGGCCCTCCCCCCCCCCCCCCACTGAAAAACCAGTGCCGCGAAATTCAAAAAAAATATTTTTTTAAAATATTTAACTTTCACACATTAAAGTCCAATACAGCTAATGAAAGACACAGATCTTGTGAATCCAGTCAACATGTCCGATTTTTAAAATGTTTTACAGGGAAGACACAATATGTAAAGATGTACATCTATTACCTAAAAACACATTAGCATAATCCACCATCTTTTATTTGTCCACCAACACCAGTAGCCATCACCAATTCGGCTAAACTAAGATATTTATAGCCCCTAACCAACAAAAAAACTCATTAGATGACAGTCTGATAACATATTTATGGTATGGGATAGGTTTTGTTAGAAAAAAGTGCATATTTCAGGTAGATGGCATAGGTTACAATTGCACCCACCGTCACAAATGGAATAGAAAAACTACTTAGAGCAACGTGTTTACCTACTTACTAATCATCAAACATTTCGTAAAAATACACAGCATACACGAATCGAAAGACACAGACCCTGTGAATACAGACAATATTTCAGATTTTCTAAGTGTCTTACAGCGAAAACACAATAAATCGTTATATTAGCATAGCACATACCACATAGCAGCCCAGCATTGATTCTAGCCAAAGTGAGCGATAAAAGTCAACATCGCCAAAAGATATTAATTTTTTCACTAACCTTCTCAGAATTCTTCCGATGACACTCCTGTAACATCACATTACAACATGCATATACAGTTTGATCGCAAATGTTTATATTTAGCCACCAAAATCATGGTTATACAATGTGAAATTTAGCTCAGCTGGTCAGAAAATTTCCTTGCGCCACTTAGACAGTGATCTACTCTTATACATAAATACTCATAAACGTGACTAAAAAATATAGGGTGGACAGGGATTGATAGACAATTTAATTCTTAATACAATTGCGTTATTACATTTTTTAATTTATCCTTACTTTTCAATACAGTTTGCGCCAAGCGAAGCTACGTCAAAAAACATGGCGTCCTAAGCCACTAAAATGTTTCGACAGAAACACGATTTATCATAATAAAAATGTCCTACTTTGAGCTGTTCTTCCATCAGTATCTTGGGCAAAGGATCCTTTCTTGGGAGAAATCGTCTTTTGGTGGAAAGCTGTCCTCTTGCCATGTGGAAATGCCAACGGCGTTCGGGATGAACTGAAAAGCGTGCCCAACTATTCACATCGTTGCAAAAATAAATGTCCCAAAATCGCACTAAACGGATATAAATTGCTATAAAACGCTTTAAATTAACTACCTTATGATGTTTTTAACTCCCATAACGAGTAGAAACATGACCCGAGTAATATTACCCCCTTCACTAATGCTTGGAAAAGGTGCGGGCCGGTGTCCTCTAGGCGCATGACGCAGCTCCAAAAGAATGACTAGCTTCAGGGTTTTTTCATTTGTAGGGCCTGTGAACGCGCAATCGACCCCATTGGAATCGTCATCACGTAAAGGCATCCAGGGGAAGACGTAAGAAGTGTCCGTATAGTCATAGCAAAATCAGTGCCTTTTTAACTGACTTCAGAACAGTGGCCAACATTTCTGAAATCTGAATCCATGTCAGGGAAATTGCTGTAGAATGGGCTCTGTTCCACTTAGAGACAAAATTTCAACTCCTATAGAAACTATAGACTGTTTTCTATCCAATAATAATAATAATATGCATATTGTACGATCAAGGATTTTGTGGGAAGCCGTTTAAAAAAAGTACCCAATTAGCATAAATAGCCTAAACAGCGCCCTCATCCCCAACAGGTTATTGATATTTAGATGCTACTATTTAATTGTGACGCTATGCTAGCGATGCTAATCAGTGTGGGGGGGGGGTGGGGGGTGATCCCGGATCCGGGGTTGAGGTTCGGTAAAGGTTTTAACCTAGCAAAGACTAGATAGATAATGGCATTATAATAACAGATCGATAATGACATAATATAAATAGATAATGACATGTTATAATAACATAGATAGATAATGACATAATAACATAGATAGATAATGACATTATTATAACATAGATAGATGACAGTATAATAACATAGATAAATATTGACAGTTTAATAACATAGATAGATAATGACATAAGTAGATCATGACATGACACAATAATATAGATAGATAATGACATTATAAAAGCATAGACTGATAAAGACAATACATAATAATATAGATTGACAATGACATAATAACATAGATAATAACATTTTAATAATATAAATAGATAATGCCATGTTATAATAACAGATAGATAATGACATTATAATAACAGATAGATAATGACATTATAATAATATAAATAGATAATGACATGTTATAATAACAGATAGATAATGACATTATAATAACATAGATAGATAATGACATGAGGTTATAATAACATAGATAGATAATGACATTATAATAACATAGATTGATAATGACATTATAATAACATAGATTGATAATGACATTATAATAATATAGATAGATAATGACATAATAATAACATATCGATAATGATATAATAATAATATAAATAGATAATGACATTATAATAATATAGATAGATAATGACATTATAATAATATAGATAGATAATGACATTATAATAATATAGATAGATAATGACATTATAATAATATAGATAATGACATTATAATAGATAGATAATGACATTATAACAGATAGATAATGACATTATAATAATATAGATAGATAATGACACAAGGTTATAATAACATAGATAGATAATGACATGAGATTATGGCCTAGGGTGGTCTAGCGGTTTAACCCGCTGCCTCCTATTGACATACACTGCTGCAGCATGGGTTTGAATCTGGCCTGCTGCTATTCAGCACACTCTCCTCTTTCCTCTACCTCTGTCAGACAATAAACACAACAACTAAATACGTGAGGAGTGGGACTGACCCACTCATACAAAAATAACTCAAAGATTTCCTTCTGCCTTTACTCTGAGAGGTGCAGGGTTACCCTAACCAACCAGATTCAATGTTAGCTAGCTAACATTAGGCTATAACCAGCAATGCAAATTAAGTTCTGATTTGAATAATATTACTACACAGATCATACATGTAACGTTAGCTAGCGAGTCAGCAAGCTAACGTTCGCTAGCTAGCGAACAGTACGCTTTAACTTGCAATGAAAATTACTTTCTGACAAAATTAGAAACTTGGAATATCTGAAAATGTAGCTAGACTCTTACCCATGGATGAACGCTTCACACTGACTGGAACCATGTAACTCCGTTCTGTTTGTAGCTACATCTTGTTTGGCCAGCGTTGTGTCAAGTCACTCCGGTTCACACTGACCGTGGCGTGTGAAGAAAGTAGCCCATCACTTTTTCCAACTGATAATTCAGGGCATCAATGTTGTTGAGACAAGTAGCAAAACGTTTGTAGTTCTCGATGGCTGACGTGATATCTTTCAGAAAACGGCGCGGTAGAAAGGACTGTCAACACATACTGAACAGCTCTGGTTATAGACAGAAGCATGCTACATGGTAGACCAATCCAAACTCATTTCCCGGCAAATCCAGCTCATCCATTATCTCAGCCAATCATGGCTAGCGGGAAGGTTCCTGACTTTTTCCGTGGCTACACCAACTAGGCTCGTAATTTTAACAATTTTAGTTGTATTTATGTCGGTCGGAACATTGTTAATTAAATGACATTGAACCAACATCGCATAGACGTTGAATTGGGTCACTATCATTCTAATTCTAGAGGGTTTAGGCGAGTTTCATTCCGGAACTGTGGAAGGGCCGCATTCTAGCACAATTGAAATTTAAAGGTCATTTCCGATTGAGGTTACAGCCTTATTCTAAAATGGATAAAATAAAAAGATGTTCTCATCAATCTACACACAATATCCCATAATAACAAAGCGAAAACTACGTTTTTAGACATTTGTGGAATTTGGAGAAAAAAAAAAAACTGAAATACCTTATTTACATAAGTATTCAGACCCTTTGGAAAATGACTATTCAGAGCAATTTTGGCATTGAAGTTCCTGGTCTGAAAACATCACCACATTGTTAAGACTACATCCAGTTCCTGGTCTGGAAACATCACCACATTGTTAATACTATATCCAGTTCCTGGTCTGAAAACATCACCACATTGTTAAGACTACATCCAGTTCCTGGTCTGAAAACATCACCACATTGTTAAGACTATATCCAGTTCCTGGTCTGAAAACATCACCACATTGTTAAGACTATATCCAGTTCCTGGTCTGAAACATCACCACATTGTTAAGACTACATCCAGTTCCTGGTCTGAAAACATCACCACATTGTTAAGACTACATCCAGTTCCTGGTCTGAAAACATCACCACATTGTTAAGACTACATCCAGTTCCTGGTCTGGAAACATCACCACATTGTTAAGACTATATCCAGTTCCTGGTCTGAAAACATCACCACATTGTTAAGACTATATCCAGTTCCTGGTCTGAAACATCACCACATTGTTAAGACTACATCCAGTTCCTGGTCTGAAAACATCACCACATTGTTAAGACTATATCCAGTTCCTGGTCTGAAAACATCACCACATTGTTAAGACTATATCCAGTTCCTGGTCTGAAACATCACCACATTGTTAAGACTATATCCAGTTCCTGGTCTGAAAACATCACCACATTGTTAAGACTATATCCAGTTCCTGGTCTGAAAACATCACCACATTGTTAAGACTATATCCAGTTCCTGGTCTGAAACATCACCACATTGTTAAGACTATATCCAGTTCCTGGTCTGAAAACATCACCACATTGTTAAGACTATATCCAGTTCCTGGTCTGAAAACATCACCACATTGTTAAGACTACATCCAGTTCCTGGTCTGAAAACATCACCACATTGTTAAGACTACATCCAGTTCCTGGTCTGAAAACATCACCACATTGTTAAGACTATATCCAGTTCCTGGTCTGAAAACATCACCACATTGTTAAGACTATATCCAGTTCCTGGTCTGAAACATCACCACATTGTTAAGACTATATCCAGTTCCTGGTCTGAAAACATCACCACATTGTTAAGACTATATCCAGTTCCTGGTCTGAAAACATCACCACATTGTTAAGACTATATCCAGTTCCTGGTCTGAAAACATCACCACATTGTTAAGACTACATCCAGTTCCTGGTCTGCCATGTGTTGAAAACAGAGCCACAGACAAAACATCAACACATTTTATTGAACCCTTTTTTTACCAGGTAAGTTAACTGAAAACATTCTATTTTACAGCAGCGACCTAGGGAATAGTTACAGAGGAGAGGAGGGGGGATGAATGAGTCAAAACGAAACTGGGGATTGGGTTTGGGCCAGATTGGGAGTTTTGTCAGGACACCCTTTTAAAGTCCGATCCAAAAGACAGCACCCTACACAGGGCAATGTCCCCAATCACTGCCCTGGGGCAGTGGGATAATTCTTTAGACCAGAGGAAAGGGTGCCTCCTACTGGCCCTCCAACTCCACTTCCAGCAGCATCTGGTCTCCCATCCAGGGACCAACCAGGACCGAGTAAAGAACAAGAAGGCCCGCACACTGTGAAAGCTCCCAATTCCCTGCTTTATTGACAACGTTTCCATCTGAAACGGATCTTCGTAAGGTCAAACAAACCAATCAGGACCGACCCTGCTTAGCGTCAGAGGCAAGCCAGCAGTGGGACGCAATAAATCACTATTTACAAATACTTTATTTCCAACTGTATTTCACAGGCAAACCCATCATAGAAAACATCACAGACGCCACCTACGGGAGCAGAAAGACTATCTATGTGATCAGCTGTGATCAGCTGTTCTAGCAGTGGTGGGTTAACATTACTGAAGGAGCCATACAACAAATTACCATGTTACCATTCACACCTCAACAAATGACCATGTTACCATTCCCATCTCAACAAATTACCATGTTACCATGCACACCTCAACAAATTACCATGTTACCATTCCCATCTCAACAAATTACCATGTTACCATGTTACCATGCACACCTCAACAAATTACCATGTTACCATGCACACCTCAACAAATTACCATGTTACCATTCACACCTCAATAAATTACCATGTTACCATGCACACCTCAACAAATGACCATGTTATCAAATTTTACATTTACATTTAAGTCATTTAGCAGACGCTCTTATCCAGAGCGACTTACAAGTACATACATTCATACTTTTTTGTACTTTTTTTTTGTACTTTTTTGTACTCAAATAAAATGTTCTACTCAAAAATGTTCTTCTATTCAGCCTGTGGTGCCTCCAACAGGTGGGTCTAATGTCCTGTTCTTCTATTCAGCCTGTGGTGCCTCCAACAGGTGGGTCTAATGTCCTGTTCTTCTATTCAGCCTGTGGTGCCTCCAACAGGTGGGTCGTCCTGTTCTTCTATTCAGCCTGTGGTGCCTCCAACAGGTGGGTCTAATGTCCTGTTCTCACAGGGGAAATTACAGCCTCAAAAGGCTTCTTTTGGGGAATAAAAAATTACTTCTGTTGCAAAAGGTTGATAAAAGAAAAAGTATTACTGCTTGGCAGACAGTGTCTCTTTGCAAACATTACCAAAAAACAAATTACACCCGTTGGTGCTTTTCAGAAAAAAATATGTTGGAGCTTTTAGGGTTAATTTAAAAGTTTTTTTAAAATGATGAAGCAATCGCAGACTGTGTCTTGAAGAATGCCTCTAAAACTATTAGAACGATGTGATATACAACATAATCTATTATAACGATGTGATATACAACATAATCTATTAGAACGATGTGATATACAACATAATCTATTAGAACGATGTGATATACAACATAATCTATTAGAACGATGTGATATACAACATAATCTATTAGAACGATGTGATATACAACATAATCTATTAGAGCGATGTGATATACAACATAATCTATTAGAACGATGTGATATACAACATAATCTATTAGAACGATGTGATATACAACATAATCTATTAGAACGATGTGATATACAACATAATCTATTAGAACGATGTGATATACAACATAATCTATTAGAACGATGTGATATACAACATAATCCCTAATCTATTAGAACGATGCGATATACAACATAATCTATTAGAACGATGCGATATACAACATAATCTATTAGAACGATGTGATATACAACATAATCTATTAGAACGATGTGATATACAACATAATCTATTAGAACGATGTGATATACAACATAATCTATTAGAACGATGTGATATACAACATAATCTATTAGAACGATGTGATATACAACATAATCTATTAGAACGATGTGATATGCAACATAATCTATTAGAACGATGTGATATACAACATAATCTATTAGAACGATGTGATATACAACATAATCTATTAGAACGATGTGATATACAACATAATCTATTAGAACGATGTGATATACAACATAATATATTAGAACGATGCGATATACAACATAATCTATTAGAACGATGTGATATACAACATAATCTATTAGAACGATGTGATATACAACATAATCTATTAGAACGATGTGATATACAACATAATCTATTAGAACGATGTGATATACAACATAATCTATTAGAACGATGTGATATACAACATAATCCATAATCTATTAGAACGATGTGATATACAACATAATCTATTAGAACGATGTGATATACAACATAATCTATTAGAACGATGTGATATACAACATAATCTATTAGAACGATGTGATATACAACATAATCTATTAGAACGATGTGATATACAACATAATCTATTAGAACGATGTGATATACAGCATAATCTATTAGAACGATGTGATATACAACATAATCTATTAGAACGATGTGATATACAACATAATCCATAATCTATTAGAACGATGTGATATACAACATAATCCATAATCTATTAGAACGATGTGATATACAACATAATCTATTATAACGATGTGATATACAACATAATCCATAATCTATTAGAACGATGTGATATACAACATAATCCATAATCTATTAGAACGATGTGATATACAACATAATCTATTAGAACGATGTGATATACAACATAATCTATTAGAACGATGTGATATACAACATAATCTATTAGAACGATGTGATATACAACATAATCTATCAGAACGATGTGATATACAACATAATCTATTAGAACGATGTGATATACAGCATAATCTATTAGAACGATGTGATATACAACATAATCTATTAGAACGATGTGATATACAACATAATCTATCAGAACGATGTGATATACAACATAATCTATTAGAACGATGTGATATACAACATAATCTATTAGAACGATGTGATATACAACATAATCTATTAGAACGATGTGATATACAACATAATCTATTAGAACGATGTGATATACAACATAATCTATTAGAACGATGTGATATACAACATAATATATTAGAACGATGTGATATACAACATAATCTATTAGAACGATGTGATATACAACATAATCTATTAGAACGATGTGATATACAACATAATCTATCAGAACGATGTGATATACAACATAATCTATTAGAACGATGTGATATACAACATAATCTATTAGAACGATGTGATATACAACATAATCTGCATACTACACCATTGTATTTGGTACAAATCATTCCTTAAATTCTAGACCTCAGCTGAATCTGGTAATGAATGGTGTGGCTGTTGAACAAGTTGAGGAGACTAAATTATTTGTCGTTACCTTAGATTGTAAACTGTCATGGTCAAAACATATAGATTCAATGGTTGCAAAGATGGGGAGAGGTCTGGCCGTAATATAAAGAGATGCTCTGCTTTTTTGACACCACACTCCAAAAAGCAAGTCCTGCAGCCTCTAATTTTGTCTAATCTTGATTATTGTCCAGTCGTGTGGTCCAGTGTTGCAAGGAAAGACCTTGTTAAGCTGCAGCTGACCCAGAACAGAGCGGCTTGTTTTGCTCTTCATTGTAATCAGAGGGCTGATATAAATACTATGCATGCCAGTCTCTCTTGGCGAAGAGTTGAGGAGAGACTGACTGCATCACTTCTTCTTTTTATAAGAAACATTAATGTGTTGAAAATACCTAATTGTTTACATAGTCAACTTACACACAGCTCTGACACACACACTTACCCCACCAGACATGTCACCAGGGGTCTTTTCACAGTCCCCAAATCCAGAACAAATTCAATAAAGTGTACAGTATTATATGGAGCCCTTATTGCATGGAACTCTGTTCCATCTCATATTGCTAAAATAAACAGCAAACCTGGTTTCAATACAGATAAAGCAACACCTCACGGCACAACGTCTCTCCCCTATTGGACCCAGATAGTTGGTGTGTATCTATTGATATGTAGTGTGTGGGCCTTTTTTTAAATGTATGTAGTTCTGTTTTTGAGCTGTTCTTCTCTAATGATGTTCTGTATTATGTCATTCTGTATTATGTCATGTTTTCTGTGGACCCCAGGAAGAGTAGCTGCTGCTTTTGCAACAGCTAATGGGGATCCTAATAAAATACCAAACTCCAGCACCACTACAGTAACTACAACAAAACTGTCCACATGCTGCCCACAGATCAAGGCCCAACTTACAGAGCCTTCTGGAAGTATTCACACTCCTTGACTTTATCACATGCTGCCCACAGATCAAGGCCCAACCTACAGGGCCTTCTGAAAGTATTCACACCCCTTGACTTTATCACATGCTGCCCACAGATCAAGGCCCAACTTACAGTGCCTTCAGGAAGTATTCACACCCCTTGACTTTATCACATGCTGCCCACAGATCAAGGCCCAACCTACAGAGCCTTCAGGAAGTATTCACACCCCTTGACTTTATCACATGCTGCCCACAGATCAAGGCCCAACCTACAGAGCCTTCAGGAAGTATTCACACCCCTTGACTTTATCACATGCTGCCCACAGATCAAGGCCCAACTTACAGCGCCTTCAGGAAGTATTCACACCCCTTGACTTTATCACATGCTGCCCACAGATCAAGGCCCAACCTACAGAGCCTTCAGGAAGTACTCACACCCCTTGACTTTATCACATGCTGCCCACAGATCAAGGCCCAACTTACAGAGCCTTCTGAAAGTACTCATACCCCTTGACTTTATCACATGCTGCCCACAGATCAAGGCCCAACCTACAGAGCCTTCTGAAAGTACTCATACCCCTTGACTTTATCACATGCTGCCCACAGATCAAGGCCCAACTTACAGAGCCTTCAGAAAGTACTCACACCCCTTGACTTTATCACATGCTGCCCACAGATCAAGGCCCAACTTACAGAGCCTTCTGAAAGTACTCACACCCCTTGACTTTATCACATGCTGCCCACAGATCAAGGCCCAACTTACAGAGCCTTCTGAAAGTATTCACACCCCTTGACTTTATCACATGCTGCCCACAGATCAAGGCCCAACCTACAGAGCCTTCTGAAAGTATTCACACCCCTTGACTTTATCACATGCTGCCCACAGATCAAGGCCCAACCTACAGAGCCTTCTGAAAGTACTCACACCCCTTGACTTCATCACATGCTGCCCACAGATCAAGGCCCAACCTACAGGGCCTTCTGAAAGTATTCACACCCCTTGACTTTATCACATGCTGCCCACAGATCAAGGCCCAACTTACAGTGCCTTCTGGAAGTATTCACACTCCTTGACTTTATCACATGCTGCCCACAGATCAAGGCCCAACTTACAGTGCCTTCTGGAAGTATTCACACTCCTTGACTTTATCACATGCTGCCCACAGATCAAGGCCCAACCTACAGAGCCTTCAGGAAGTATTCACACTCCTTGACTTTATCACATGCTGCCCACAGATCAAGGCCCAACTTACAGTGCCTTCTGGAAGTATTCACACTCCTTGACTTTATCACATGCTGCCCACAGATCAAGGCCCAACCTACAGAGCCTTCTGAAAGTATTCACACCCCTTGACTTTATCACATGCTGCCCACAGATCAAGGCCCAACTTACAGAGCCTTTAGGAAGTATTCACACCCCTTGACTTTATCACATGCTGCCCACAGATCAAGGCCCAACTTACAGCGCCTTCAGGAAGTATTCACACCCCTTGACTTTATCACATGCTACCCACAGATCAAGGCCCAACCTACAGAGCCTTCAGAAAGGTATTCTCACCCCTTGACTTTATCACATGCTGCCCACAGATCAAGGCCCAACCTACAGAGCCTTTAGGAAGTATTCACACCCCTTGACTTTATCACATGCTGCCCACAGATCAAGGCCCAACTTACAGAGCCTTTAGAAAGTATTCACACCCCTTGACTTTATCACATGCTGCCCACAGATCAAGGCCCAACTTACAGAGCCTTTAGGAAGTATTCACACCCCTTGACTTTATCACATGCTGCCCACAGATCAAGGCCCAACTTACAGAGCCTTCAGAAAGTACTCACACCCCTTGACTTTATCACATGCTGCCCACAGATCAAGGCCCAACCTACAGAGCCTTCTGAAAGTACTCAAACCCCTTGACTTTATCACATGCTGCCCACAGATCAAGGCCCAACTTACAGAGCCTTCTGAAAGTACTCACACCCCTTGACTTTATCACATGCTGCCCACAGATCAAGGCCCAACTTACAGAGCCTTCTGAAAGTACTCACACCCCTTGACTTTATCACATGCTGCCCACAGATCAAGGCCCAACTTACAGAGCCTTCTGAAAGTACTCACACCCCTTGACTTTATCACATGCTACCCACAGATCAAGGCCCAACCTACAGGGCCTTCTGAAAGTATTCACACCCCTTGACTTTATCACATGCTGCCCACAGATCAAGGCCCAACCTACAGAGCCTTTAGGAAGTACTCACACCCCTTGACTTCATCACATGCTGCCCACAGATCAAGGCCCAACCTACAGGGCCTTCTGAAAGTATTCACACCCCTTGACTTTATCACATGCTGCCCACAGATCAAGGCCCAACTTACAGAGCCTTCTGGAAGTATTCACACTCCTTGACTTTATCACATGCTGCCCACAGATCAAGGCCCAACTTACAGTGCCTTCTGGAAGTATTCACACTCCTTGACTTTATCACATGCTGCCCACAGATCAAGGCCCAACCTACAGAGCCTTTAGGAAGTACTCACACCCCTTGACTTTATCACATGCTGCCCACAGATCAAGGCCCAACTTACAGTGCCTTCTGGAAGTATTCACACTCCTTGACTTTATCACATGCTGCCCACAGATCAAGGCCCAACCTACAGAGCCTTCTGAAAGTATTCACACCCCTTGACTTTATCACATGCTGCCCACAGATCAAGGCCCAACCTACAGAGCCTTCAGGAAGTATTCACACCCCTTGACTTTATCACATGCTGCCCACAGATCAAGGCCCAACTTACAGCGCCTTCAGGAAGTATTCACACCCCTTGACTTTATCACATGCTGCCCACAGATCAAGGCCCAACCTACAGAGCCTTCTGAAAGTATTCACACCCCTTGACTTTATCACATGCTGCCCACAGATCAAGGCCCAACTTACAGAGCCTTCTGAAAGTATTCACACCCCTTGACTTTATCACATGCTGCCCACAGATCAAGGCCCAACTTACAGAGCCTTCTGAAAGTATTCACACCCCTTGACTTTATCACATGCTGCCCACAGATCAAGGCCCAACCTACAGGGCCTTCTGAAAGTATTCACACCCCTTGACTTTATCACATGCTGCCCACAGATCAAGGCCCAACTTACAGTGCCTTCTGAAAGTACTCACACCCCTTGACTTTATCACATGCTGCCCACAGATCAAGGCCCAACCTACAGAGCCTTCTGGAAGTATTCACACCCCTTGACTTTATCACATGCTGCCCACAGATCAAGGCCCAACTTACAGTGCCTTCTGGAAGTATTCACACTCCTTGACTTTATCACATGCTGCCCACAGATCAAGGCCCAACTTACAGTGCCTTCTGGAAGTATTCACACTCCTTGACTTTATCACATGCTGCCCACAGATCAAGGCCCAACCTACAGAGCCTTCAGGAAGTATTCACACTCCTTGACTTTATCACATGCTGCCCACAGATCAAGGCCCAACCTACAGAGCCTTCAGAAAGGTATTCTCACCCCTTGACTTTATCACATGCTGCCCACAGATCAAGGCCCAACCTACAGGGCCTTCTGAAAGTATTCACACCCCTTGACTTTATCACATGCTGCCCACAGATCAAGGCCCAACTTACAGTGCCTTCTGAAAGTACTCACACCCCTTGACTTTATCACATGCTGCCCACAGATCAAGGCCCAACCTACAGAGCCTTCTGGAAGTATTCACACCCCTTGACTTTATCACATGCTGCCCACAGATCAAGGCCCAACTTACAGAGCCTTCTGAAAGTATTCACACCCCTTGACTTTATCACATGCTGCCCACAGATCAAGGCCCAACTTACAGAGCCTTTAGGAAGTATTCACACCCCTTGACTTTATCACATGCTGCCCACAGATCAAGGCCCAACCTACAGAGCCTTTAGGAAGTACTCACACCCCTTGACTTTATCACATGCTGCCCACAGATCAAGGCCCAACCTACAGAGCCTTTAGGAAGTATTCACACCCCTTGACTTTATCACATTTTGTTGTGTTACAGCCTGAATTTAAAATGGATTAAATTCAGATTATTTGGGTCACTGGCCTACACACAATATCCCATAAGGTCAAAGAGGAATTATGTTTTTCAAAATGTTAACAAAATGAATTAAAAATTAAAAGCTGAAATGTTTTGAGTCAATAAGTATTCAAGCCCGTTGTTATGGCGATGCCTAAATAAGCTTAACAAGTCACATAATAAGTTGTGTGGACTTGATTTCTGAATGACTACTACACATACAATGATCTGAAAGGTCCCTAAATCGAGCAGAGGATTTCAAACACAGATTCCACAGCAGAGACCAGGAAGCAGACATTGAATATCTCTTTGAGCAGGGTGGAGTTATTAATTACACTTTGGATGGTGGATCAATACAGCAATGGAGGCTGTTGAGGGGAGGACGGCTCATAATAATGTCTGGAGCGAATGGAATAACATCAAACCATGTGTTTGATGTATTTGATACCATTCCACTTGCCCATCCTCCCCAATTAAGGTGCCACCAACCCCCTGTGCAATACATCCAGTCACTACAAAGATACAGGCGTCCTTCCTAACTCAGTTGCCAGAGAGGGGATTTCACCACGAGGCCAATGGTGACTTTAAAACACAGAGATGAATGGCTGGGAAAGGAGATAACTGAGGATGGATCAACAACATTGTAGTGACTCTACAATACTAACCTCATTAACAGGGTGAAAAGAAGGAAGCCTGTACAGAATACAAATATTCCATAACATGCATCCTGTTTGCTACAAGGCTCTATAGTAAAACTGTATAAAATGTGGCAAAGAAATTAACTTTATGTCCTGAATACATAATATGTTTGTGGCGAATCCACCGGAAGTAGCCACTAGAAGTCAACCGCTCATGGAAACAGAGAGAAAATAACTGGGTATCCCTCTGAAGATATACATATCCCCAGCTTGATAGGGAGGAGATGACACGTCGCCCCTCTGTGTCCCAAAGTCACAGGAGCCATGAAGCTGGCTGCTCTTTGTGGTGGACCCCATGACACGTCGTTCCTCTGTGTCCCAAAGTCACAGGAGCCATGAAGCTGGCTGTGCTTTGTGGTGGACCCCATGACACGTCGTCCCTCTGTGTCCCAAAGTCACAGGAGCCATGAAGCTGGCTGCTCTTTGTGGTGGACCCCATGACACGTCGTTCCTCTGTGTCCCAAAGTCACAGGAGCCATGAAGCTGGCTGTGCTTTGTGGTGGACCCCATGACACGTCGTTCCTCTGTGTCCCAAAGTCACAGGAGCCATGAAGCTGGCTGCTCTTTGTGGTGGACCCCATGACACGTCGTCCCTCTGTGTCCCAAAGTCACAGGAGCCATGAAGCTGGCTGCTCTTTGTGGTGGACCCCATGACACGTCGTCCCTCTGTGTCCCAAAGTCACAGGAGCCATGAAGCTGGCTGTGCTTTGTGGTGGACCCCATGACACGTCGTCCCTCTGTGTCCCAAAGTCACAGGAGCCATGAAGCTGGCTGTGCTTTGTGGTGGACCCCATGACACGTCGTCCCTCTGTGTCCCAAAGTCACAGGAGCCATGAAGCTGGCTGTGCTTTGTGGTGGACCCCATGACACGTCGTCCCTCTGTGTCCCCTCAAAATACTTACCACAATTCACAAAACCACACACCCAAACTGCAAAATACCTCATATATCCTGCAAAATGAAGCACTGCAACCAAAACTACATATAGCATTATCAAAATCAAAAGTTTGCACGAAATGGCACACACTTCATTCATATTACCAGATTTTTGTCTAACCAACTACACACTGTTGGGCATAATGAAAAGCCCTCTCATCTTTAGTATGCTTTGTCTCACCAACTACACACTGTTGGACATAATGAAAAGCCCTCTCATCTTTAGTATGCTTTGCCATAATACTAAAATAGTTCAAATTGTAGAAAATTCTTCAGATGCACAGAAATATTTGCAGATACACACACATGCTGTTGAAACATGTTCTTTTTTTATTTTTCACCAAACAAGTCAGTGCAACATGTGCACAGCAGATATATTTACATTGGACTGAACAAAAATATGCTCACAAAAAAACAGTAAACTGAAAAAGAAAATTGCAGAAAAAATATATAGAAAAAAAGAGGCAAGAAAAATAATTAGGCAGCATCTTGCCGCACAGCTGGGTCTGGCCACAACGCCTCGTCTCACAGCTGGGTCTGGCCACATCACCTCGTCTCACAGCTGGGTCTGGCCACAACGCCTCGTCCACATCACAGCTGGGTCTGGCCACAACGCCTCGTCTCACAGCTGGGTCTGGCCACAACGCCTCGTCTCACAGCTGGGTCTGGCCACAATGCCTCGTCTCACAGCTGGGTCTGGCCACAACGCCTCGTCTCACAGCTGGGTCTGGCCACAACGCCTCGTCCACATCACAGGCCACAGCTGGGTCTGGCCACAACGCCTCGTCCACATCACAGCTGGGTCTGGCCACAACGCCTCGTCCACATCACAGCTGGGTCTGGCCACAACGCCTCGTCCACATCACAGCTGGGTCTGGCCACAACGCCTCGTCTCACAGCTGGGTCTGGCCACAACGCCTCGTCCACATCACAGCTGGGTCTGGCCACAACGTCTCGTCTCACATCACAGCTGGGTCTGGCCACAACGCCTCGTCTCACATCACAGCTGGGTCTGGCCACAACGCCTCGTCTCACAGCTGGGTCTGGCCACAACGCCTCGTCTCACAGCTGGGTCTGGCCACAACGCCTCGTCTCACATCACAGCTGGGTCTGGCCACAACGCCTCGTCTCACAGCTGGGTCTGGCCACAACGCCTCGTCTCACAGCTGGGTCTGGCCACATCGCCTCGTCTCACAGCTGGGTCTGGCCACAACGCCTCGTCTCACAGCTGGGTCTGGCCACAACGCCTCGTCTCACAGCTGGGTCTGGCCACAACGCCTCGTCTCACAGCTGGGTCTGGCCACAACGCCTCGTCTCACAGCTGGGTCTGGCCACATCGCCTCGTCCACATCACAGCTGGGTCTGGCCACAACGCCTCGTCCACATCACAGCTGGGTCTGGCCACAACGCCTCGTCCACATCACAGCTGGGTCTGGCCACAACGCCTCGTCTCACAGCTGGGTCTGGCCACAACGCCTCGTCTCACAGCTGGGTCTGGCCACAACGCCTCGTCCACATCACAGCTGGGTCTGGCCACAACGCCTCGTCTCACAGCTGGGTCTGGCCACAACGCCTCGTCTCACAGCTGGGTCTGGCCACAACGCCTCGTCTCACAGCTGGGTCTGGCCACATCGCCTCGTCTCACAGCTGGGTCTGGCCACAACGCCTCGTCTCACAGCTGGGTCTGGCCACAACGCCTCGTCTCACAGCTGGGTCTGGCCACATCGCCTCGTCCACATCACAGCTGGGTCTGGCCACATCGCCTCGTCTCACAGCTGGGTCTGGCCACATCGCCTCGTCTCACAGCTGGGTCTGGCCACAACGCCTCGTCTCACAGCTGGGTCTGGCCACAACGCCTCGTCTCACAGCTGGGTCTGGCCACAACGCCTCGTCTCACAGCTGGGTCTGGCCACAACGCCTCGTCTCACAGCTGGGTCTGGCCACAACGCCTCGTCCACATCACAGCTGGGTCTGGCCACAACGCCTCGTCCACATCACAGCTGGGTCTGGCCACAACGCCTCGTCTCACAGCTGGGTCTGGCCACAACGCCTCGTCCACATCACAGCTGGGTCTGGCCACAACGCCTCGTCCACATCACAGCTGGGTCTGGCCACAACGCCTCGTCCACATCACAGCTGGGTCTGGCCACAACGCCTCGTCCACATCACAGCTGGGTCTGGCCACAACGCCTCGTCCACATCACAGCTGGGTCTGGCCACAACGCCTCGTCCACATCACAGCTGGGTCTGGCCACAACGCCTCGTCCACATCACAGCTGGGTCTGGCCACAACGCCTCGTCCACATCACAGCTGGGTCTGGCCACAACGCCTCGTCCACATCACAGCTGGGTCTGGCCACAACGCCTCGTCCACATCACAGCTGGGTCTGGCCACAACGCCTCGTCCACATCACAGCTGGTTCTGGCCACAGCGCCTCGTCCACATCACAGCTGGGTCTGGCCACAACGCCTCGTCCACATCACAGCTGGGTCTGGCCACAACGCCTCGTCCACATCACAGCTGGGTCTGGCCACAACGCCTCGTCCACATCACAGCTGGGTCTGGCCACAACGCCTCGTCCACATCACAGCTGGGTCTGGCCACAACGCCTCGTCCACATCACAGCTGGGTCTGGCCACAACGCCTCGTCCACATCACAGCTGGGTCTGGCCACAACGCCTCGTCCACATCACAGCTGGGTCTGGCCACAACGCCTCGTCCACATCACAGGCAATATCATATGCTCGTCTGACCTCGTTGCTTCTTTGAGAGTTTCTCTCAAACGGCACCTTATAAAGTTGTTTCATTCTGATTTGGTTTCGCTTGAGAATGCGAGCCAATGTGGACAGACTGACTCGTTGAATGTTGTTGAATATGGTGTTGTCTTGGATGATGTGGCTTTGAATTTCTCGTAATCAGATTTCATTATTTTCCAAAACCAAGTTTACAATGGCAGCTTCCTGTACCCCGGTGAACATTTTGGCCCCTTCCTCCACCATGGTTGCGTCTCTCAGTCCTTTAGAAAAACAAAAAAACTAAAATATAGGGCTTGGACAATGCAGCCTAAAGATATTTCCCCCACAGTAAATCCTACAGGAAATGTGTGCAGTTAGTGTATGACATCAGCCATTCATGAAGTAAACAGGTGTCACCCAAGTGATACACTATGACATGGGGTGTACTACATAGTGTGAAAGAAATGTTGGTTACATGCCTGTACTCCAGTCTAAATGTCCGGATGACACAGGCGACAGCAAAACGGCTCAAGTTGGGCTGCACTCTCTGTCCAGCCTCTCGCATTGCCAGCCCATGGTGGATGACATGATCAACTAAGGTTGGGCTGCACTCTCTGTCCAGCCTCTCACATTGCCACCCCATGGTTGATGACATGATCAACTAAGGTTGCCCTGATTCCATTTGAAAGTTGTTGTCTTCTTTGGCCATGAACTCCTCTACCAGCTCTACCCCTACCTCTCACTCTTCCTCCCCCTCTCATTCTCACCCTCCCTCTTCCACTTCCTCTTCCTCTCTCTGCAACGGCTTCCATTGTTGTTGTAAAACAAAAGGTGCTCACCTGTGGTCTTTTCATAGTGCTTACTTCCTGATTGAAGTGGTAACAATTAACCATAGGGGCCTGTGGGCGCACAGTGTGTTGTGAAATCTGTGAATGTCTTGTAATGTTTTTAAAATTGTATAACTGCCTACATTTTGCTGGACACCAGGAAGAGTAGCTCCTGCCTTGGCAGGAACTACTAGGGATCCATAATAAATACAAATACAACACATCACTGAGTACCACTCTTCATATTTTCAAGCATGGTGGTGGCTGCATCATGTTATGGGTATGCTTGTCATCGGCAAGGGAGGTTTTGTTTATCATAAAAAGAAACGGAATAGAGCTAAGCACAGGAAAAATCCTAGACAAAAACCTGGTTCAGTCTGCTTTCCAACAGTTCATCTTTCAGCATGACAGTAGCCTAAAACACAAGGCCAAATATATATTGGAGTTGCTTACCAAGATGACATTGAATGTTCCTGAGTGGCCTAGTTCCAGTTTTGACATAAATCGACTTGAAAATCTATGGCAAAACTTGAAAATGGCTGTCTAGCAATGATCAACAACCAACTTGACAAAGCTTGAAGAATTACAAAAAAAGAATAATGTGGAAATATCATACAATCCAAGTTTTACAATGTTCTTAAACTCACAGCTGTAATTACTGCCGAAGGTGATTCTAACATGTATCGACTCAGGTGGTTAAATACTTATTAAATCAAGATATATTACTGTTTTTTTTTTAGTTTTTTTTTTTACAAATGTTAGAATCTTTCTTCCACTTTGACATTACAGAGTATTTTGTGTAGATCGTTGACCATTTTTTTCTCTCAATTAAATCAATTTAAATTTAAATTTGTAACACAACAGAAAGTGGAAAAAGCAGTGTGAATGCTTTCTGAAGGCTCTGTATCTAACATGATGACAAAGCTGTAAAACATGAATATCAATACCATTGGTGTTTAATATGAGGGTTTCAGCATGAAATATCCTTTATGTATTTGTTTACACACTTTCATTTATCTTACTATGTCAACAGGTGTTTGTTGTAAATGTTTTGTCGCCAAACCGTTAGCAGTTGTGAAGAGTTGCAGAGTTAATTGAAAATAAAATGACATTGTTGATCAGATGCTTTTTTTCATGAATACATTTTCTGTTTAACCATATAGACTATCTACTAAAAACTCATGGACAATATGGATACAGATATACAAAATGAATACTATATATGATTTACCAAAGTTACCATAGATTGCCATAGATTACCTGTTAATTACCAAAAACAACTGAATATTCCGGTAACTTTGGTAAATTACTGGTACATTTAAAACCCTTCCTGTGTTACTTTATCCTAAAAGCTTTCCACAAAACTTAATCTGCTGTGTTCTTCACTGTGTGTGTGTGTGTGT
>NW_024058171.1:32500-64880 GCF_016432855.1 Salvelinus namaycush
ATAGTAAGGGCAGTAGGGAGTGATTCTGTTTTGGTAAACTCTGGTCAATAGTAAGGGCAGTAGGGAGTGATTCTGTTTTGGTAAACTCTGGTCAATATTAAGGGCAGTAGGGAGGGATTCTGTTTTGGTAAACTCTGGTCAATAGTAAGGGCAGTAGGGAGGGATTCTGTTTTGGTAAACTCTGGTCAATAGTAAGGGCAGTAGGGAGGGATTCTGTTTTGGTAAACTCTGGTCAATAGTAAGGGCAGTAGGGAGGGATTCTGTTTTGGTAAACTCTGGTCAATAGTAAGGGCAGTAGGGAGGGATTCTGTTTTGGTAAACTCTGGTCAATAGTAAGGGCAGTAGGGAGTGATTCTGTTTTGGTAAACTCTGGTCAATAGTAAGGGCAGTAGGGAGTGATTCTGTTTTGGTAAACTCTGGTCAATAGTAAGGGCAGTAGAGAGTGATTCTGTTTTGGTAAACTCTGGTCAATAGTAAGGGCAGTAAGGAGTGATTCTGTTTTGGTAAACTCTGGTCAATAGTAAGGGCAGTAGGGAGGGATTCTGTTTTGGTAAACTCTGGTCAATAGTAAGGGCAGTAGGGAGTGATTCTGTTTTGGTAAACTCTGGTCAATAGTAAGGGCAGTAGGGAGTGAGTCTGTTTTGGTAAACTCTGGTCAATAGTAAGGGCAGTAGGGAGTGATTCTGTTTTGGTAAACTCTGGTCAATAGTAAGGGCAGTAGGGAGTGATTCTGTTTTGGTAAACTCTGGTCAATAGTAAGGGCAGTAGGGAGTGACTCTGTTTTGGTAAACTCTGGTCAATAGTAAGGGCAGTAGAGAGGGATTCTGTTTTGGTAAACTCTGGTCAATAGTAAGGGCAGTAGGGAGGGATTCTGTTTTGGTAAACTCTGGTCAATAGTAAGGGCAGTAGGGAGTGATTCTGTTTTGGTAAACTCTGGTCAATAGTTAGGGCAGTAGGGAGGGATTCTGTTTTGGTAAACTCTGGTCAATAGTAAGGGCAGTAGGGAGGGATTCTGTTTTGGTAAACTCTGGTCAATAGTAAGGGCAGTAGGGAGGGATTCTGTTTTGGTAAACTCTGGTCAATAGTAAGGGCAGTAGGGAGTGATTCTGTTTTAGTAAACTCTGGTCAATAGTAAGGGCAGTAGAGAGGGATTCTGTTTTGGTAAACTCTGGTCAATAGTAAGGGCAGTAGGGAGTGATTCTGTTTTGGTAAACTCTGGTCAATAGTAAGGGCAGTAAGGAGTGATTCTGTTTTGGTAAACTCTGGTCAATAGTAAGGGCAGTAGAGAGTGATTCTGTTTTGGTAAACTCTGGTCAATAGTAAGGGCAGTAGGGAGTGATTCTGTTTTGGTAAACTCTGGTCAATAGTAAGGGCAGTAGGGAGTGAGTCTGTTTTGGTAAACTCTGGTCAATAGTAAGGGCAGTAGGGAGTGATTCTGTTTTGGTAAACTCTGGTCAATAGTAAGGGCAGTAAGGAGTGATTCTGTTTTGGTAAACTCTGGTCAATAGTAAGGGCAGTAAGGAGTGATTCTGTTTTGGTAAACTCTGGTCAATAGTAAGGGCAGTAGGGAGGGATTCTGTTTTGGTAAACTCTGGTCAATAGTAAGGGCAGTAGGGAGTGATTCTGTTTTGGTAAACTCTGGTCAATAGTAAGGGCAGTAGGGAGGGATTCTGTTTTGGTAAACTCTGGTCAATAGTAAGGGCAGTAGGGAGTGATTCTGTTTTGGTAAACTCTGGTCAATAGTAAGGGCAGTAGGGAGGGATTCTGTTTTGGTAAACTCTGGTCAATAGTAAGGGCAGTAGGGAGTGATTCTGTTTTGGTAAACTCTGGTCAATAGTAAGGGCAGTAGGGAGGGATTCTGTTTTGGTAAACTCTGGTCAATAGTAAGGGCAGTAGGGAGTGATTCTGTTTTGGTAAACTCTGGTCAATAGTAAGGGCAGTAGGGAGTGATTCTGTTTTGGTAAACTCTGGTCAATAGTAAGGGCAGTAGGGAGTGATTCTGTTTTGGTAAACTCTGGTCAATATTAAGGGCAGTAGGGAGGGATTCTGTTTTGGTAAACTCTGGTCAATAGTAAGGGCAGTAGGGAGGGATTCTGTTTTGGTAAACTCTGGTCAATAGTAAGGGCAGTAGGGAGGGATTCTGTTTTGGTAAACTCTGGTCAATAGTAAGGGCAGTAGGGAGGGATTCTGTTTTGGTAAACTCTGGTCAATAGTAAGGGCAGTAGGGAGGGATTCTGTTTTGGTAAACTCTGGTCAATAGTAAGGGCAGTAGGGAGTGATTCTGTTTTGGTAAACTCTGGTCAATAGTAAGGGCAGTAGGGAGTGATTCTGTTTTGGTAAACTCTGGTCAATAGTAAGGGCAGTAGAGAGTGATTCTGTTTTGGTAAACTCTGGTCAATAGTAAGGGCAGTAAGGAGTGATTCTGTTTTGGTAAACTCTGGTCAATAGTAAGGGCAGTAGGAGTGATTCTGTTTTGGTAAACTCTGGTCAATAGTAAGGGCAGTAGGGAGTGATTCTGTTTTGGTAAACTCTGGTCAATAGTAAGGGCAGTAGGGAGTGACTCTGTTTTGGTAAACTCTGGTCAATAGTAAGGGCAGTAGGGAGTGATTCTGTTTTGGTAAACTCTGGTCAATAGTAAGGGCAGTAGGGAGTGATTCTGTTTTGGTAAACTCTGGTCAATAGTAAGGGCAGTAGGGAGTGATTCTGTTTTGGTAAACTCTGGTCAATATTAAGGGCAGTAGGGAGGGATTCTGTTTTGGTAAACTCTGGTCAATAGTAAGGGCAGTAGGGAGGGATTCTGTTTTGGTAAACTCTGGTCAATAGTAAGGGCAGTAGGGAGGGATTCTGTTTTGGTAAACTCTGGTCAATAGTAAGGGCAGTAGGGAGGGATTCTGTTTTGGTAAACTCTGGTCAATAGTAAGGGCAGTAGGGAGGGATTCTGTTTTGGTAAACTCTGGTCAATAGTAAGGGCAGTAGGGAGTGATTCTGTTTTGGTAAACTCTGGTCAATAGTAAGGGCAGTAGGGAGTGATTCTGTTTTGGTAAACTCTGGTCAATAGTAAGGGCAGTAGAGAGTGATTCTGTTTTGGTAAACTCTGGTCAATAGTAAGGGCAGTAAGGAGTGATTCTGTTTTGGTAAACTCTGGTCAATAGTAAGGGCAGTAGGGAGGGATTCTGTTTTGGTAAACTCTGGTCAATAGTAAGGGCAGTAGAGAGGGATTCTGTTTTGGTAAACTCTGGTCAATAGTAAGGGCAGTAGGGAGTGATTCTGTTTTGGTAAACTCTGGTCAATAGTAAGGGCAGTAGGGAGTGATTCTGTTTTGGTAAACTCTGGTCAATAGTAAGGGCAGTAGGGAGTGACTCTGTTTTGGTAAACTCTGGTCAATAGTAAGGGCAGTAGAGAGGGATTCTGTTTTGGTAAACTCTGGTCAATAGTAAGGGCAGTAGGGAGGGATTCTGTTTTGGTAAACTCTGGTCAATAGTAAGGGCAGTAGGGAGGGATTCTGTTTTGGTAAACTCTGGTCAATAGTTAGGGCAGTAGGGAGGGATTCTGTTTTGGTAAACTCTGGTCAATAGTAAGGGCAGTAGGGAGGGATTCTGTTTTGGTAAACTCTGGTCAATAGTAAGGGCAGTAGGGAGGGATTCTGTTTTGGTAAACTCTGGTCAATAGTAAGGGCAGTAGGGAGTGATTCTGTTTTAGTAAACTCTGGTCAATAGTAAGGGCAGTAGGGAGTGAGTCTGTTTTGGTAAACTCTGGTCAATAGTAAGGGCAGTAGGGAGGGATTCTGTTTTGGTAAACTCTGGTCAATAGTAAGGGCAGTAGGGAGTGATTCTGTTTTGGTAAACTCTGGTCAATAGTAAGGGCAGTAGGGAGTGATTCTGTTTTGGTAAACTCTGGTCAATAGTAAGGGCAGTAGAGAGTGATTCTGTTTTGGTAAACTCTGGTCAATAGTAAGGGCAGTAGGGAGGGATTCTGTTTTGGTAAACTCTGGTCAATAGTAAGGGCAGTAGGGAGTGATTCTGTTTTGGTAAACTCTGGTCAATAGTAAGGGCAGTAGGGAGGGATTCTGTTTTGGTAAACTCTGGTCAATAGTAAGGGCAGTAGGGAGGGATTCTGTTTTGGTAAACTCTGGTCAATAGTAAGGGCAGTAGGGAGTGATTCTGTTTTGGTAAACTCTGGTCAATAGTAAGGGCAGTAGGGAGTGATTCTGTTTTGGTAAACTCTGGTCAATAGTAAGGGCAGTAGGGAGTGATTCTGTTTTGGTAAACTCTGGTCAATAGTAAGGGCAGTAGGGAGGGATTCTGTTTTGGTAAACTCTGGTCAATAGTAAGGGCAGTAGGGAGGGATTCTGTTTTGGTAAACTCTGGTCAATAGTAAGGGCAGTAGGGAGGGATTCTGTTTTGGTAAACTCTGGTCAATAGTAAGGGCAGTAGGGAGGGATTCTGTTTTGGTAAACTCTGGTCAATAGTAAGGGCAGTAGGGAGGGATTCTGTTTTGGTAAACTCTGGTCAATAGTAAGGGCAGTAGGGAGTGATTCTGTTTTGGTAAACTCTGGTCAATAGTAAGGGCAGTAGGGAGTGATTCTGTTTTGGTAAACTCTGGTCAATAGTAAGGGCAGTAGAGAGTGATTCTGTTTTGGTAAACTCTGGTCAATAGTAAGGGCAGTAAGGAGTGATTCTGTTTTGGTAAACTCTGGTCAATAGTAAGGGCAGTAGGGAGGGATTCTGTTTTGGTAAACTCTGGTCAATAGTAAGGGCAGTAGGGAGTGACTCTGTTTTGGTAAACTCTGGTCAATAGTAAGGGCAGTAGGGAGTGATTCTGTTTTGGTAAACTCTGGTCAATAGTAAGGGCAGTAGGGAGTGATTCTGTTTTGGTAAACTCTGGTCAATAGTAAGGGCAGTAGGGAGTGATTCTGTTTTGGTAAACTCTGGTCAATAGTAAGGGCAGTAGGGAGGGATTCTGTTTTGGTAAACTCTGGTCAATAGTAAGGGCAGTAGGGAGGGATTCTGTTTTGGTAAACTCTGGTCAATAGTAAGGGCAGTAGGGAGGGATTCTGTTTTGGTAAACTCTGGTCAATAGTAAGGGCAGTAGGGAGGGATTCTGTTTTGGTAAACTCTGGTCAATAGTAAGGGCAGTAGGGAGGGATTCTGTTTTGGTAAACTCTGGTCAATAGTAAGGGCAGTAGGGAGGGATTCTGTTTTGGTAAACTCTGGTCAATAGTAAGGGCAGTAGGGAGGGATTCTGTTTTGGTAAACTCTGGTCAATAGTAAGGGCAGTAGGGAGTGATTCTGTTTTGGTAAACTCTGGTCAATAGTAAGGGCAGTAGGGAGTGATTCTGTTTTGGTAAACTCTGGTCAATAGTAAGGGCAGTAGGAGAGTGATTCTGTTTTGGTAAACTCTGGTCAATAGTAAGGGCAGTAGAGAGTGATTCTGTTTTGGTAAACTCTGGTCAATAGTAAGGGCAGTAGAGAGTGATTCTGTTTTGGTAAACTCTGGTCAATAGTAAGGGCAGTAGAGGAGTGATTCTGTTTTGGTAAACTCTGGTCAATAGTAAGGGCAGTAGAGGAGTGATTCTGTTTTGGTAAACTCTGGTCAATAGTAAGGGCAGTAGGGAGTGATTCTGTTTTGGTAAACTCTGGTCAATAGTAAGGGCAGTAAGGAGTGATTCTGTTTTGGTAAACTCTGGTCAATAGTAAGGGCAGTAGAGAGGGATTCTGTTTTGGTAAACTCTGGTCAATAGTAAGGGCAGTAGGGAGTGATTCTGTTTTGGTAAACTCTGGTCAATAGTAAGGGCAGTAGGGAGGGATTCTGTTTTGGTAAACTCTGGTCAATAGTAAGGGCAGTAGGGAGTGATTCTGTTTTGGTAAACTCTGGTCAATAGTAAGGGCAGTAGGGAGGGATTCTGTTTTGGTAAACTCTGGTCAATAGTAAGGGCAGTAGGGAGTGATTCTGTTTTGGTAAACTCTGGTCAATAGTAAGGGCAGTAGGGAGTGATTCTGTTTTGGTAAACTCTGGTCAATAGTAAGGGCAGTAGGGAGTGATTCTGTTTTGGTAAACTCTGGTCAATAGTAAGGGCAGTAGGGAGTGATTCTGTTTTGGTAAACTCTGGTCAATAGTAAGGGCAGTAGGGAGGGATTCTGTTTTGGTAAACTCTGGTCAATAGTAAGGGCAGTAGGGAGGGATTCTGTTTTGGTAAACTCTGGTCAATAGTAAGGGCAGTAGGGAGGGATTCTGTTTTGGTAAACTCTGGTCAATAGTAAGGGCAGTAGGGAGGGATTCTGTTTTGGTAAACTCTGGTCAATAGTAAGGGCAGTAGGGAGGGATTCTGTTTTGGTAAACTCTGGTCAATAGTAAGGGCAGTAGGGAGTGATTCTGTTTTGGTAAACTCTGGTCAATAGTAAGGGCAGTAGGGAGTGATTCTGTTTTGGTAAACTCTGGTCAATAGTAAGGGCAGTAGAGAGTGATTCTGTTTTGGTAAACTCTGGTCAATAGTAAGGGCAGTAGGAGTGATTCTGTTTTGGTAAACTCTGGTCAATAGTAAGGGCAGTAGGGAGGGATTCTGTTTTGGTAAACTCTGGTCAATAGTAAGGGCAGTAGGGAGTGATTCTGTTTTGGTAAACTCTGGTCAATAGTAAGGGCAGTAGGGAGTGATTCTGTTTTGGTAAACTCTGGTCAATAGTAAGGGCAGTAGGGAGTGATTCTGTTTTGGTAAACTCTGGTCAATAGTAAGGGCAGTAGGGAGTGATTCTGTTTTGGTAAACTCTGGTCAATAGTAAGGGCAGTAGGGAGGGATTCTGTTTTGGTAAACTCTGGTCAATAGTAAGGGCAGTAGGGAGGGATTCTGTTTTGGTAAACTCTGGTCAATAGTAAGGGCAGTAGGGAGGGATTCTGTTTTGGTAAACTCTGGTCAATAGTAAGGGCAGTAGGGAGTGATTCTGTTTTGGTAAACTCTGGTCAATAGTAAGGGCAGTAGAGGAGGGATTCTGTTTTGGTAAACTCTGGTCAATAGTAAGGGCAGTAGGGAGTGATTCTGTTTTGGTAAACTCTGGTCAATAGTAAGGGCAGTAGGGAGTGATTCTGTTTTGGTAAACTCTGGTCAATAGTAAGGGCAGTAGAGGAGTGATTCTGTTTTGGTAAACTCTGGTCAATAGTAAGGGCAGTAGGGAGTGATTCTGTTTTGGTAAACTCTGGTCAATAGTAAGGGCAGTAGGGAGTGATTCTGTTTTGGTAAACTCTGGTCAATAGTAAGGGCAGTAGGGAGTGATTCTGTTTTGGTAAACTCTGGTCAATAGTAAGGGCAGTAGGGAGTGATTCTGTTTTGGTAAACTCTGGTCAATAGTAAGGGCAGTAAGGAGTGATTCTGTTTTGGTAAACTCTGGTCAATAGTAAGGGCAGTAGGGAGGGATTCTGTTTTGGTAAACTCTGGTCAATAGTAAGGGCAGTAGGGAGTGATTCTGTTTTGGTAAACTCTGGTCAATAGTAAGGGCAGTAGGGAGGGATTCTGTTTTGGTAAACTCTGGTCAATAGTAAGGGCAGTAGGGAGTGATTCTGTTTTGGTAAACTCTGGTCAATAGTAAGGGCAGTAGGGAGGGATTCTGTTTTGGTAAACTCTGGTCAATAGTAAGGGCAGTAGGGAGTGATTCTGTTTTGGTAAACTCTGGTCAATAGTAAGGGCAGTAGGGAGTGATTCTGTTTTGGTAAACTCTGGTCAATAGTAAGGGCAGTAGGGAGGGATTCTGTTTTGGTAAACTCTGGTCAATAGTAAGGGCAGTAGGGAGGGATTCTGTTTTGGTAAACTCTGGTCAATAGTAAGGGCAGTAGGGAGTGATTCTGTTTTGGTAAACTCTGGTCAATAGTAAGGGCAGTAGGGAGTGATTCTGTTTTGGTAAACTCTGGTCAATAGTAAGGGCAGTAGGGAGGGATTCTGTTTTGGTAAACTCTGGTCAATAGTAAGGGCAGTAGGGAGGGATTCTGTTTTGGTAAACTCTGGTCAATAGTAAGGGCAGTAGGGAGGGATTCTGTTTTGGTAAACTCTGGTCAATAGTAAGGGCAGTAGGGAGGGATTCTGTTTTGGTAAACTCTGGTCAATAGTAAGGGCAGTAGGGAGGGATTCTGTTTTGGTAAACTCTGGTCAATAGTAAGGGCAGTAGGGAGTGATTCTGTTTTGGTAAACTCTGGTCAATAGTAAGGGCAGTAGGGAGTGATTCTGTTTTGGTAAACTCTGGTCAATAGTAAGGGCAGTAGGGAGTGATTCTGTTTTGGTAAACTCTGGTCAATAGTAAGGGCAGTAGGGAGTGATTCTGTTTTGGTAAACTCTGGTCAATAGTAAGGGCAGTAGGGAGTGATTCTGTTTTGGTAAACTCTGGTCAATAGTAAGGGCAGTAGGGAGGGATTCTGTTTTGGTAAACTCTGGTCAATAGTAAGGGCAGTAGGGAGTGATTCTGTTTTGGTAAACTCTGGTCAATAGTAAGGGCAGTAGGGAGTGATTCTGTTTTGGTAAACTCTGGTCAATAGTAAGGGCAGTAGGGAGTGATTCTGTTTTGGTAAACTCTGGTCAATAGTAAGGGCAGTAGGGAGTGATTCTGTTTTGGTAAACTCTGGTCAATAGTAAGGGCAGTAGGGAGGGATTCTGTTTTGGTAAACTCTGGTCAATAGTAAGGGCAGTAGGGAGGGATTCTGTTTTGGTAAACTCTGGTCAATAGTAAGGGCAGTAGGGAGGGATTCTGTTTTGGTAAACTCTGGTCAATAGTAAGGGCAGTAGGGAGGGATTCTGTTTTGGTAAACTCTGGTCAATAGTAAGGGCAGTAGGGAGGGATTCTGTTTTGGTAAACTCTGGTCAATAGTAAGGGCAGTAGGGAGGGATTCTGTTTTGGTAAACTCTGGTCAATAGTAAGGGCAGTAGGGAGTGATTCTGTTTTGGTAAACTCTGGTCAATAGTAAGGGCAGTAGGGAGTGATTCTGTTTTGGTAAACTCTGGTCAATAGTAAGGGCAGTAGGGAGTGATTCTGTTTTGGTAAACTCTGGTCAATAGTAAGGGCAGTAGGAGTGATTCTGTTTTGGTAAACTCTGGTCAATAGTAAGGGCAGTAGGGAGGGATTCTGTTTTGGTAAACTCTGGTCAATAGTAAGGGCAGTAGGGAGGGATTCTGTTTTGGTAAACTCTGGTCAATAGTAAGGGCAGTAGGGAGTGATTCTGTTTTGGTAAACTCTGGTCAATAGTAAGGGCAGTAGGGAGTGATTCTGTTTTGGTAAACTCTGGTCAATAGTAAGGGCAGTAGGGAGTGATTCTGTTTTGGTAAACTCTGGTCAATAGTAAGGGCAGTAGGGAGGGATTCTGTTTTGGTAAACTCTGGTCAATAGTAAGGGCAGTAGGGAGGGATTCTGTTTTGGTAAACTCTGGTCAATAGTAAGGGCAGTAGGGAGGGATTCTGTTTTGGTAAACTCTGGTCAATAGTAAGGGCAGTAGGGAGGGATTCTGTTTTGGTAAACTCTGGTCAATAGTAAGGGCAGTAGGGAGGGATTCTGTTTTGGTAAACTCTGGTCAATAGTAAGGGCAGTAGGGAGGGATTCTGTTTTGGTAAACTCTGGTCAATAGTAAGGGCAGTAGGGAGTGATTCTGTTTTAGTAAACTCTGGTCAATAGTAAGGGCAGTAGGGAGTGATTCTGTTTTGGTAAACTCTGGTCAATAGTAAGGGCAGTAGGGAGTGATTCTGTTTTGGTAAACTCTGGTCAATAGTAAGGGCAGTAGGGAGTGATTCTGTTTTGGTAAACTCTGGTCAATAGTAAGGGCAGTAGGGAGTGATTCTGTTTTGGTAAACTCTGGTCAATAGTAAGGGCAGTAGGGAGTGATTCTGTTTTGGTAAACTCTGGTCAATAGTAAGGGCAGTAGGGAGGGATTCTGTTTTGGTAAACTCTGGTCAATAGTAAGGGCAGTAGGGAGTGATTCTGTTTTGGTAAACTCTGGTCAATAGTAAGGGCAGTAGGGAGGGATTCTGTTTTGGTAAACTCTGGTCAATAGTAAGGGCAGTAGGGAGTGATTCTGTTTTGGTAAACTCTGGTCAATAGTAAGGGCAGTAGGGAGTGATTCTGTTTTGGTAAACTCTGGTCAATAGTAAGGGCAGTAGGGAGTGATTCTGTTTTGGTAAACTCTGGTCAATAGTAAGGGCAGTAGGGAGGGATTCTGTTTTGGTAAACTCTGGTCAATAGTAAGGGCAGTAGGGAGGGATTCTGTTTTGGTAAACTCTGGTCAATAGTAAGGGCAGTAGGGAGGGATTCTGTTTTGGTAAACTCTGGTCAATAGTAAGGGCAGTAGGGAGGGATTCTGTTTTGGTAAACTCTGGTCAATAGTAAGGGCAGTAGGGAGTGATTCTGTTTTGGTAAACTCTGGTCAATAGTAAGGGCAGTAGGGAGTGATTCTGTTTTGGTAAACTCTGGTCAATAGTAAGGGCAGTAGAGAGTGATTCTGTTTTGGTAAACTCTGGTCAATAGTAAGGGCAGTAAGGAGTGATTCTGTTTTGGTAAACTCTGGTCAATAGTAAGGGCAGTAGGGAGGGATTCTGTTTTGGTAAACTCTGGTCAATAGTAAGGGCAGTAGAGAGGGATTCTGTTTTGGTAAACTCTGGTCAATAGTAAGGGCAGTAGGGAGTGATTCTGTTTTGGTAAACTCTGGTCAATAGTAAGGGCAGTAGGGAGTGATTCTGTTTTGGTAAACTCTGGTCAATAGTAAGGGCAGTAGGGAGGGATTCTGTTTTGGTAAACTCTGGTCAATAGTAAGGGCAGTAGGGAGGGATTCTGTTTTGGTAAACTCTGGTCAATAGTAAGGGCAGTAGGGAGGGATTCTGTTTTGGTAAACTCTGGTCAATAGTAAGGGCAGTAGGGAGGGATTCTGTTTTGGTAAACTCTGGTCAATAGTAAGGGCAGTAGGGAGGGATTCTGTTTTGGTAAACTCTGGTCAATAGTAAGGGCAGTAGGGAGGGATTCTGTTTTGGTAAACTCTGGTCAATAGTAAGGGCAGTAGGGAGGGATTCTGTTTTGGTAAACTCTGGTCAATAGTAAGGGCAGTAGGGAGTGATTCTGTTTTGGTAAACTCTGGTCAATAGTAAGGGCAGTAGAGAGTGATTCTGTTTTGGTAAACTCTGGTCAATAGTAAGGGCAGTAGGGAGTGATTCTGTTTTGGTAAACTCTGGTCAATAGTAAGGGCAGTAGGGAGGGATTCTGTTTTGGTAAACTCTGGTCAATAGTAAGGGCAGTAGGGAGTGATTCTGTTTTGGTAAACTCTGGTCAATAGTAAGGGCAGTAGGGAGTGATTCTGTTTTGGTAAACTCTGGTCAATAGTAAGGGCAGTAGGGAGTGATTCTGTTTTGGTAAACTCTGGTCAATAGTAAGGGCAGTAGGGAGTGATTCTGTTTTGGTAAACTCTGGTCAATAGTAAGGGCAGTAGGGAGTGATTCTGTTTTGGTAAACTCTGGTCAATAGTAAGGGCAGTAGGGAGTGATTCTGTTTTGGTAAACTCTGGTCAATAGTAAGGGCAGTAGGGAGGGATTCTGTTTTGGTAAACTCTGGTCAATAGTAAGGGCAGTAGGGAGGGATTCTGTTTTGGTAAACTCTGGTCAATAGTAAGGGCAGTAGGGAGGGATTCTGTTTTGGTAAACTCTGGTCAATAGTAAGGGCAGTAGGGAGGGATTCTGTTTTGGTAAACTCTGGTCAATAGTAAGGGCAGTAGGGAGGGATTCTGTTTTGGTAAACTCTGGTCAATAGTAAGGGCAGTAGGGAGTGATTCTGTTTTGGTAAACTCTGGTCAATAGTAAGGGCAGTAGGGAGTGATTCTGTTTTGGTAAACTCTGGTCAATAGTAAGGGCAGTAGAGAGTGATTCTGTTTTGGTAAACTCTGGTCAATAGTAAGGGCAGTAAGGAGTGATTCTGTTTTGGTAAACTCTGGTCAATAGTAAGGGCAGTAGGGAGGGATTCTGTTTTGGTAAACTCTGGTCAATAGTAAGGGCAGTAGGGAGTGATTCTGTTTTGGTAAACTCTGGTCAATAGTAAGGGCAGTAGGGAGTGATTCTGTTTTGGTAAACTCTGGTCAATAGTAAGGGCAGTAGGGAGTGATTCTGTTTTGGTAAACTCTGGTCAATAGTAAGGGCAGTAGGGAGTGATTCTGTTTTGGTAAACTCTGGTCAATAGTAAGGGCAGTAGGGAGGGATTCTGTTTTGGTAAACTCTGGTCAATAGTAAGGGCAGTAGGGAGGGATTCTGTTTTGGTAAACTCTGGTCAATAGTAAGGGCAGTAGGGAGGGATTCTGTTTTGGTAAACTCTGGTCAATAGTAAGGGCAGTAGGGAGTGATTCTGTTTTGGTAAACTCTGGTCAATAGTAAGGGCAGTAGGGAGTGATTCTGTTTTGGTAAACTCTGGTCAATAGTAAGGGCAGTAGGGAGTGATTCTGTTTTGGTAAACTCTGGTCAATAGTAAGGGCAGTAGGGAGGGATTCTGTTTTGGTAAACTCTGGTCAATAGTAAGGGCAGTAGGGAGTGATTCTGTTTTGGTAAACTCTGGTCAATAGTAAGGGCAGTAGGGAGTGATTCTGTTTTGGTAAACTCTGGTCAATAGTAAGGGCAGTAGGGAGTGATTCTGTTTTGGTAAACTCTGGTCAATAGTAAGGGCAGTAGGGAGTGATTCTGTTTTGGTAAACTCTGGTCAATAGTAAGGGCAGTAGGGAGTGATTCTGTTTTGGTAAACTCTGGTCAAGTAAGGGCAGTAGGGAGTGATTCTGTTTTGGTAAACTCTGGTCAATAGTAAGGGCAGTAGGGAGTGATTCTGTTTTGGTAAACTCTGGTCAATAGTAAGGGCAGTAGGGAGTGATTCTGTTTTGGTAAACTCTGGTCAATAGTAAGGGCAGTAGGGAGTGATTCTGTTTTGGTAAACTCTGGTCAATAGTAAGGGCAGTAGGGAGTGATTCTGTTTTGGTAAACTCTGGTCAATAGTAAGGGCAGTAGGGAGTGATTCTGTTTTGGTAAACTCTGGTCAATAGTAAGGGCAGTAGGGAGGGATTCTGTTTTGGTAAACTCTGGTCAATAGTAAGGGCAGTAGGGAGTGATTCTGTTTTGGTAAACTCTGGTCAATAGTAAGGGCAGTAGGGAGGGATTCTGTTTTGGTAAACTCTGGTCAATAGTAAGGGCAGTAGGGAGTGATTCTGTTTTGGTAAACTCTGGTCAATAGTAAGGGCAGTAGGGAGGGATTCTGTTTTGGTAAACTCTGGTCAATAGTAAGGGCAGTAGGAGGGATTCTGTTTTGGTAAACTCTGGTCAATAGTAAGGGCAGTAGAGAGGGATTCTGTTTTGGTAAACTCTGGTCAATAGTAAGGGCAGTAGAGAGGGATTCTGTTTTGGTAAACTCTGGTCAATAGTAAGGGCAGTAGAGAGTGATTCTGTTTTGGTAAACTCTGGTCAATAGTAAGGGAAGTCCCCCCCCAATTGTACAAAATAACATGGCAACTTATTGGCACCGAGCGGACCATATACACGATGGGATTGTGTGGGATTTCATATTACATCCGGCGCTGTTTCGTCCAAAGTTGATGGCAAATGCCATATTGTAAATGAGCTGTGTAACACCCCAAAAATCCTATAGTGGGCGAGTGTTTTCTATCTAAATTTTTCATAGGCCTTTTGTAACGCAAGTCAAGACCCAAGAGTAAAATTTTGAGATTTTGAAAGTTTTGGCAAAAATTTATAACCCCCTTAAAAAAGTGCTTTCTGGACCTTTTTTCGAAATTCTTTCGAGTTTTATGTCAATTACACATGTGTAAGAACTGTATGAAAATACTTTTGTCAAATTTTATTAACATAATTTTTTGGACATTTTTATTTGGACTTAAGGAATTTGTTTTGTGCATTTGGAATGTGATTTCATAGGAAGTCAAAAGTCAAAAGTCAAAAATGTCAAAATTTTGGAAAAAACGTATCACCCCCTTTAAAAAAGTGCTTTCTGGACCGTTTTTCGAAATTCTTTCAATTTTTATGTCAATTACACATGTGTAAGAACTGTATGAAAATACTTTTGTCAAATTTTATTAACATAATTTTTAGGACATTTTTATTTGGACTTAAGGAATTTGTTTTGTGCATTTGGAATGTGATTTCATAGGAAGTCAAAAGTCATAAGTCAAAAATGTCCAAAATTTGGAAAAAACATATCACCCCCTTTAAAAAAGTGCTTTCTGGACCGTTTTTTGAAATTCTTTCGAGTTTTATGTCAATTACACATGTGTAAGAACTGTATGAAAGTACTTTAGTCACATTTTATTATCATAATTTTTTATAAATGTTTACTTGTACTTAAGGAATATGTTTTGTGCATTTGGAATGTGATTTCATAGGAAGTAAAAAATGTCAAAAATTTGGAAAAAACGTATCACCCCCTTCATAGTCGAAAATAACTTTTTTTTTTTAAAGGCCAAAATGAAGCATTTAAAACTGTATTGAAAATCGTGTGTGGTAACCCAAAACATGAAACAGAATATTTTTTGACTTTTTTTGAAAACCTCCATAAATCACTCAGGCCAGCACCCATTGATTTTTGCCCGTAGTATAGTGCTCCCAGAGCGGGTATGGAAGTCTGGATCCCCCCTAAAAGCATTTAAGGCTCTGTGTGTCTTTAAGCACCATAGTTTTTCATTCCATCCTTGCTGTGTGTGTCTGTGTGTGTGTGTGTGAGCTTTTCTTTGACATCTGATTAGAGAAATGACTGATTTACACTTCATGAGGGTTGCCTAATCACACACTTAAAGTTTTGGAAAGATCTGACTTTTTTAACCCTTTGAAACAGCACCTATGACCCCATTTTAAGGCACTTCCGGTTGGCACAGGAAGCTATAAGTAAACACCTATCCTGATCGGGGTATGCTTTTACAGAATCCTGAGTTTTAAGTCTATACGTTAAGAACTGACTGATTTACACAGGGTTGAATGCACTATATATCACAAACTGCTGGTTGGGTAAAACACTTTTAGGGTGATTTTATCACTTCCGGTTGCTCCAGGAAGCTTAGAATCAACACAGGTAGACCTCATAGTGGCTTGATGGATTGTCATTGAAGACAGGTTCATAAGACATTCATAACCCACATAGGGTTTATTTAAAGAATGCACGTTACATTTGCATATGATTCAACAGTGAAAAACACCACATCATATTGCAAACATAACACACTGTTGAATCATATTGCAAACACACACTGTTATATTTGCAATATGATGTGTTGAATCATATTGCAAACATAACACACACTGTTACGTTTGCAATATGATGTGTTGGATCATATTGCAAACATAACACACACTGTTACATTTGCAATATGATGTGTTGAATCATATTGCAAACATAACACACACTGTTACGTTTGCAATATGATGTGTTGAATCATATTGCAAACATAACACACACTGTTACATTTGCAATATGATGTGTTGAATCATATTGCAAATCTAACGTGCATTTGCAATATGATGTGATGTTGAATCATATTGCAAATGTAACGTACATTCTCTTAAATACTTTAGAAATGCAAAAGTCAACGGTCTGATGACCTCAGGATGGCCGGGCAGTGATAGTGGTTCCTCTCCATCGCTCGCTTCGTGAAATTTCATCATGTCGCTTTTTCCTCATGGTACCTCCCCGTTGAAACATATTGCAAATGTACAAAAGTCAACGAGCAAGTCAGTGTCCATCAGTCAAATAGATATTTTCAGACACCAAACTGATACCATCTGACTCCAAACTCACTTTTTCCAACTCCTTTAGATGCCAACTATAACATATTTCAGAGCAGGCCCAAAATTCACAGCGCCTTCTATTTAAACCATAATAAAACAAATAATACGTAGTTATGTTCTAGCTGCGGGTCCAGTTCACACATTATGTTTAGCCCTATGTGAAGCGACCTCGAATCCCAAGTTTCGGCTCGATAGGTCATTCGGTGCCCGAGCAAAACCCTAATTGGTGCTGAAATTCCACTTTTTTCATTGCCTTGCTACGGGGTCCTTGAATGAGCAATCAAACAGGCTCGTTGGGGTCTGTCTCTATGGGCCGAGCCGGTTTCAACGCACCTAGTCTTGAGACTCTGGGACTTTTCTAAAGGTCGTCCGTTTCGTTGAGGTCAAAATGAATTGAAAACATGGCAAATACACGAGGCTTTTTATCGATCCGAGAACCTTCTAGAGTCATATAATTCACCGTGCACAATCGACCTGAGGTCTAGAACAGGTTTGTAAATTTTCAGAACTCTAGGTCTGACGGTTCTTTAAAAGTTGGAACAAAAGTAACTACTGCAGGCACTGTCTGCCTCTTAGCCCCTCAGTGTGTCCCTCCATCATTTCTGTGTCGGTGTGTATTTTTTTTTGTTGAAATCTGATGGGATCAAGAACTGATTTACAGTTCAGGAGGGTTGTCTATTCACATATATGAAGTTTTGGAAAGATTTGACATTTTTAACCCTTCGAAACAGCCCATTTGACACCAGTTATGGCACTTCCGGTTGTCACAGGAAGCTATAAATAAACACATATCATCACTGGAGTAGGCTGTTACAGAATCCTGAGTTTTAAGTCTGTATGTTAAAAATTGACTGATTTACATAGGGCTGAATGCACTATTTCTCTCAAACTGCAGGTTGGCTATGGCAAACACTTTTAGGGTGATTTAACCACTTCCGGTTGCTCCAGGAAGCTTAGAATCGACACAGGTAGACCTCATGGTGGCTTGATGGACTGACATCAAAGACAGGTTCATAAGACAATCATAACCCACATAGGCTTTAGGTTGAATTTAGAGGTGCAGTCAATGTATTCCAATGGGGAGACATTTCATTGTAAACTATTTGATGTAAACACCTTCTTTTAACTGTTAAGGGTTAATGCCACAAGGTCAAGGTTGGGCTTGCACAGATCGGGAGGACCTTAGGATTGTTCCTGAGGTGAAATTGTGCTTCTAACCTTAACGGTTCTCTCTCTGTCTCCCAAAAGTAAATAAAATTGACATTGAGGTCAAAGGGTCATTCGTGTCCGTCTTCTTGTAACGGTCGCTGCGCTCAGACCGAGCGAGCTACGGTCAAGCGGGGCATCTCGTTGAACTCGGCACGGCCTGGAGATAATAGTAATGCCATTGCAGGCTTTGTGTGTCTTTAAGCACCGTACTTTTTCACTCCATCATAGCTTTTTGTGTGTGTGTGTTTGTGTGAGAGAGCTTTTCTTTGACATCTGTTGGGAGAAATGACTGATTACAGTTCATGAGGGTTGTCTAATCACACAAGTGAAGTTTTGCAAAGATCTGACCTTATTACCCTTCAAACCTGACCCTATGGCACCATTTTAAGGTACTTCCAGTTGACATAGGAAGCTGAAAGTGAACACATACCCTCCTTGGGGTAGGCTCTTATATAATATTGAGTTTTAAGTCTTTATGTTAAGAACTGACTTATTTAAAGAGGGTTAAATGAGTGTGTGTTATTTCATAAAATCATATAAAATCACAGGATTCTCGCAGAGCATCGAGACCCACTTTAAAAATGTACGTCTGAACACACTGCAACTGGATCTGTGATTTTTTTGAAAAAAAAATTCCTCTTTGTGAACATCACCAAACGGTCAATGTACGATTTCTCTTAAATTACGATAGATAAATGGCTGGTTCTTTTTTTCCTGACACCGTATGCTTATGTACTTTGACATGAAGCGGTCAAATTAGCACCCTACTTGCGTTTTAACCCTTTAATCCCAGAAAAATGGCCATAACTCAAAAAGCGCCGAGGTCTCGACGCCATCTTGTTCGGGGCCAACTGCCCATTACTCCAAACCTACGCTCGCCGAGTTTCGTCTTCGAAATATTTTCAGTTTAGGAGAAAAGGCCGCGCTCGTTTGCCACGTGCTCGTGCGCCTGCAATATGATTTATTTTCCCTCTTGTGGGAATTTTCGAGAATGCAGAAAAAAGTCAAAAATTTGTCATTTTTATAAAACGGAAACCGAAAGTCCGAGACGTTTTTTTGAGTGACTTCCTGAAAGAGCTCTCCGCCGCCCACGGCCCGACGCCGTCCGCGATTTTCTGCGACGTATTAAGACGTCAGGTAAGGGACCGTACATTTGCAATGGGACTTTCTTCACTAACCATACGGCTCCCGTCCCAGACTTCCCTTATGTATGTAAGGGCAGTAGGGAGGGATTCTGTTTTGGTAAACTCTGGTCAATAATAAGGGCAGTAGAGAGGGATTCTGTTTTGGTAAACTCTGGTCAATAGTAAGGGTAGTAGAGAGGGATTCTGTTTTGGTAAACTCTGGTCAATAGTAAGGGCAGTAGGGAGGGATTCTGTTTTGGTCAACTCTGGTCAATAGTAAGGGCAGTAGAGAGGGAGTCTGTTTTGGTAAACTCTGGTCAATAGTAAGGGCAGTAGGGAGGGATTCTGTTTTGGTAAACTCTGGTCAATAGTAAGGGCAGTAGGGAGGGATTCTGTTTTGGTAAACTCTGGTCAATAGTAAGGGCAGTAGGGAGGGATTCTGTTTTGGTCAACTCTGGTCAATAGTAAGGGCAGTAGGGAGGGATTCTGTTTTGGTAAACTCTGGTCAATAGTAAGGGCAGTAGGGAGGGATTCTGTTTTGGTAAACTCTGGTCAATAGTAAGGGCAGTAGAGAGGGATTCTGTTTTGGTAAACTCTGGTCAATAGTAAGGGCAGTAGGGAGTGATTCTGTTTTGGTAACCTCTGGTCAATAGTAAGGGCAGTAGAGAGTGATTCTGTTTTGGTAAACTCTGGTCAATAGTAAGGGCAGTAGGGAGTGATTCTGTTTTGGTAAACTCTGGTCAATAGTAAGGGCAGTAGAGAGGGATTCTGTTTTGGTAAACTCTGGTCAATAGTAAGGGCAGTAGGGAGTGATTCTGTTTTGGTAAACTCTGGTCAATAGTAAGGGCAGTAGGGAGGGATTCTGTTTTGGTAAACTCTGGTCAATAGTAAGGGCAGTAGGGAGGGATTCTGTTTTGGTAAACTCTGGTCAATAGTAAGGGCAGTAGAGAGTGATTCTGTTTTGGTAAACTCTGGTCAATAGTAAGGGCAGTAGGGAGTGATTCTGTTTTGGTAAACTCTTGTCAATAGTAAGGGCAGTAGAGAGGGATTCTGTTTTGGTAAACTCTGGTCAATAGTAAGGGCAGTAGGGAGGGATTCTGTTTTGGTAAACTCTGGTCAATAGTAAGGGCAGTAGGGAGTGATTCTGTTTTGGTAAACTCTGGTCAATAGTAAGGGCAGTAGAGAGTGATTCTGTTTTGGTAAACTCTGATCAATAGTAAGGGCAGTAGGGAGGGATTCTGTTTTGGTAAACTCTGGTCAATAGTAAGGGCAGTAGAGAGGGATTCTGTTTTGGTAAACTCTGGTCAATAGTAAGGGCAGTAGAGAGGGATTCTGTTTTGGTAAACTCTGGTCAATAGTAAGGGCAGTAGAGAGGGATTCTGTTTTGGTAAACTCTGGTCAATAGTAAGGGCAGTAGAGAGGGATTCTGTTTTGGTAAACTCTGGTCAATAGTAAGGGCAGTAGAGAGGGATTCTGTTTTGGTAAACTCTGGTCAATAGTAAGGGCAGTAGGGAGGGATTCTGTTTTGGTAAACTCTGGTCAATAGTAAGGGCAGTAGAGAGTGAGTCTGTTTTGGTAAACTCTGCTCAATAGTAAGGGCAGTAGGGAGTGAGTCTGTTTTGGTAAACTCTGGTCAATATTAAGGGCAGTAGGGAGGGATTCTGTTTTGGTAAACTCTGGTCAATAGTAAGGGCAGTAGGGAGTGATTCTGTTTTGGTAAACTCTGGTCAATAGTAAGGGCAGTAGGGAGTGATTCTGTTTTGGTAAACTCTGGTCAATAGTAAGGGCAGTAGGGAGGGATTCTGTTTTGGTAAACTCTGGTCAATAGTAAGGGCAGTAGAGAGTGATTCTGTTTTGGTAAACTCTGGTCAATAGTAAGGGCAGTAGGGAGTGATTCTGTTTTGGTAAACTCTGGTCAATAGTAAGGGCAGTAGGGAGTGATTCTGTTTTGGTAAACTCTGGTCAATAGTAAGGGCAGTAGGGAGTGATTCTGTTTTGGTAAACTCTGGTCAATAGTAAGGGCAGTAGGGAGTGACTCTGTTTTGGTAAACTCTGGTCAATAGTAAGGGCAGTAGAGAGGGATTCTGTTTTGGTAAACTCTGGTCAATAGTAAGGGCAGTAGGGAGGGATTCTGTTTTGGTAAACTCTGGTCAATAGTAAGGGCAGTAGGGAGGGATTCTGTTTTGGTAAACTCTGGTCAATAGTTAGGGCAGTAGGGAGGGATTCTGTTTTGGTAAACTCTGGTCAATAGTAAGGGCAGTAGGGAGGGATTCTGTTTTGGTAAACTCTGGTCAATAGTAAGGGCAGTAGGGAGGGATTCTGTTTTGGTAAACTCTGGTCAATAGTAAGGGCAGTAGGGAGTGATTCTGTTTTAGTAAACTCTGGTCAATAGTAAGGGCAGTAGAGAGGGATTCTGTTTTGGTAAACTCTGGTCAATAGTAAGGGCAGTAGAGAGGGATTCTGTTTTGGTAAACTCTGGTCAATAGTAAGGGCAGTAAGGAGTGATTCTGTTTTGGTAAACTCTGGTCAATAGTAAGGGCAGTAGGGAGTGATTCTGTTTTGGTAAACTCTGGTCAATAGTAAGGGCAGTAGAGAGTGAGTCTGTTTTGGTAAACTCTGCTCAATAGTAAGGGCAGTAGGGAGTGAGTCTGTTTTGGTAAACTCTGGTCAATAGTAAGGGCAGTAGGGAGGGATTCTGTTTTGGTAAACTCTGGTCAATAGTAAGGGCAGTAGAGAGGGATTCTGTTTTGGTAAACTCTGGTCAATAGTAAGGGCAGTAGGGAGTGATTCTGTTTTGGTAAACTCTGGTCAATAGTAAGGGCAGTAGGGAGTGATTCTGTTTTGGTAAACTCTGGTCAATAGTAAGGGCAGTAGGGAGGGATTCTGTTTTGGTAAACTCTGGTCAATAGTAAGGGCAGTAGAGAGTGATTCTGTTTTGGTAAACTCTGGTCAATAGTAAGGGCAGTAGGGAGTGATTCTGTTTTGGTAAACTCTGGTCAATAGTAAGGGCAGTAGGGAGTGAGTCTGTTTTGGTAAAATCTGGTCAATAGTAAGGGCAGTAGGGAGTGATTCTGTTTTGGTAAACTCTGGTCAATAGTAAGGGCAGTAAGGAGTGATTCTGTTTTGGTAAACTCTGGTCAATAGTAAGGGCAGTAAGGAGTGATTCTGTTTTGGTAAACTCTGGTCAATAGTAAGGGCAGTAGGGAGGGATTCTGTTTTGGTAAACTCTGGTCAATAGTAAGGGCAGTAGGGAGTGATTCTGTTTTGGTAAACTCTGGTCAATAGTAAGGGCAGTAGGGAGGGATTCTGTTTTGGTAAACTCTGGTCAATAGTAAGGGCAGTAGGGAGGGATTCTGTTTTGGTAAACTCTGGTCAATAGTAAGGGCAGTAGGGAGTGACTCTGTTTTGGTAAACTCTGGTCAATAGTAAGGGCAGTAGGGAGGGATTCTGTTTTGGTAAACTCTGGTCAATAGTAAGGGCAGTAGGGAGTGATTCTGTTTTGGTAAACTCTGGTCAATAGTAAGGGCAGTAGAGAGTGAGTCTGTTTTGGTAAACTCTGCTCAATAGTAAGGGCAGTAGGGAGTGAGTCTGTTTTGGTAAACTCTGGTCAATAGTAAGGGCAGTAGGGAGGGATTCTGTTTTGGTAAACTCTGGTCAATAGTAAGGGCAGTAGAGACGGATTCTGTTTTGGTAAACTCTGGTCAATAGTAAGGGCAGTAGGGAGTGATTCTGTTTTGGTAAACTCTGGTCAATAGTAAGGGCAGTAGGGAGTGATTCTGTTTTGGTAAACTCTGGTCAATAGTAAGGGCAGTAGGGAGGGATTCTGTTTTGGTAAACTCTGGTCAATAGTAAGGGCAGTAGGGAGTGATTCTGTTTTGGTAAACTCTGGTCAATAGTAAGGGCAGTAGGGAGGGATTCTGTTTTGGTAAACTCTGGTCAATAGTAAGGGCAGTAGGGAGTGAGTCTGTTTTGGTAAACTCTGGTCAATAGTAAGGGCAGTAGGGAGTGATTCTGTTTTGGTAAACTCTGGTCAATAGTAAGGGCAGTAAGGAGTGATTCTGTTTTGGTAAACTCTGGTCAATAGTAAGGGCAGTAAGGAGTGATTCTGTTTTGGTAAACTCTGGTCAATAGTAAGGGCAGTAGGGAGGGATTCTGTTTTGGTAAACTCTGGTCAATAGTAAGGGCAGTAGGGAGTGATTCTGTTTTGGTAAACTCTGGTCAATAGTAAGGGCAGTAGGGAGTGATTCTGTTTTGGTAAACTCTGGTCAATAGTAAGGGCAGTAGGGAGTGATTCTGTTTTGGTAAACTCTGGTCAATAGTAAGGGCAGTAGGGAGGGATTCTGTTTTGGTAAACTCTGGTCAATAGTAAGGGCAGTAGGGAGTGATTCTGTTTTGGTAAACTCTGGTCAATAGTAAGGGCAGTAGGGAGGGATTCTGTTTTGGTAAACTCTGGTCAATAGTAAGGGCAGTAGGGAGTGATTCTGTTTTGGTAAACTCTGGTCAATAGTAAGGGCAGTAGAGAGGGATTCTGTTTTGGTAAACTCTGGTCAATAGTAAGGGCAGTAGAGAGGGATTCTGTTTTGGTAAACTCTGGTCAATAGTAAGGGCAGTAGAGAGGGATTCTGTTTTGGTAAACTCTGGTCAATAGTAAGGGCAGTAGAGAGGGATTCTGTTTTGGTAAACTCTGGTCAATAGTAAGGGCAGTAGAGAGTGATTCTGTTTTGGTAAACTCTGGTCAATAGTAAGGGCAGTAGGGAGGGATTCTGTTTTGGTAAACTCTGGTCAATAGTAAGGGCAGTAGAGAGGGATTCTGTTTTGGTAAACTCTGGTCAATAGTAAGGGTAGTAGAGAGGGATTCTGTTTTGGTAAACTCTGGTCAATAGTAAGGGCAGTAGGGAGGGATTCTGTTTTGGTCAACTCTGGTCAATAGTAAGGGCAGTAGAGAGGGAGTCTGTTTTGGTAAACTCTGGTCAATAGTAAGGGCAGTAGGGAGGGATTCTGTTTTGGTAAACTCTGGTCAATAGTAAGGGCAGTAGGGAGGGATTCTGTTTTGGTAAACTCTGGTCAATAGTAAGGGCAGTAGGGAGGGATTCTGTTTTGGTCAACTCTGGTCAATAGTAAGGGCAGTAGGGAGGGATTCTGTTTTGGTAAACTCTGGTCAATAGTAAGGGCAGTAGGGAGGGATTCTGTTTTGGTAAACTCTGGTCAATAGTAAGGGCAGTAGAGAGGGATTCTGTTTTGGTAAACTCTGGTCAATAGTAAGGGCAGTAGGGAGTGATTCTGTTTTGGTAAACTCTGGTCAATAGTAAGGGCAGTAGAGAGTGATTCTGTTTTGGTAAACTCTGGTCAATAGTAAGGGCAGTAGGGAGTGATTCTGTTTTGGTAAACTCTGGTCAATAGTAAGGGCAGTAGAGAGGGATTCTGTTTTGGTAAACTCTGGTCAATAGTAAGGGCAGTAGAGAGTGATTCTGTTTTGGTAAACTCTGGTCAATAGTAAGGGCAGTAGGGAGTGATTCTGTTTTGGTAAACTCTTGTCAATAGTAAGGGCAGTAGAGAGGGATTCTGTTTTGGTAAACTCTGGTCAATAGTAAGGGCAGTAGGGAGGGATTCTGTTTTGGTAAACTCTGGTCAATAGTAAGGGCAGTAGGGAGTGATTCTGTTTTGGTAAACTCTGGTCAATAGTAAGGGCAGTAGAGAGTGATTCTGTTTTGGTAAACTCTGATCAATAGTAAGGGCAGTAGGGAGGGATTCTGTTTTGGTAAACTCTGGTCAATAGTAAGGGCAGTAGAGAGGGATTCTGTTTTGGTAAACTCTGGTCAATAGTAAGGGCAGTAGAGAGGGATTCTGTTTTGGTAAACTCTGGTCAATAGTAAGGGCAGTAGAGAGGGATTCTGTTTTGGTAAACTCTGGTCAATAGTAAGGGCAGTAGAGAGGGATTCTGTTTTGGTAAACTCTGGTCAATAGTAAGGGCAGTAGAGAGGGATTCTGTTTTGGTAAACTCTGGTCAATAGTAAGGGCAGTAGGGAGGGATTCTGTTTTGGTAAACTCTGGTCAATAGTAAGGGCAGTAGAGAGTGAGTCTGTTTTGGTAAACTCTGCTCAATAGTAAGGGCAGTAGGGAGTGAGTCTGTTTTGGTAAACTCTGGTCAATAGTAAGGGCAGTAGGGAGGGATTCTGTTTTGGTAAACTCTGGTCAATAGTAAGGGCAGTAGGGAGTGATTCTGTTTTGGTAAACTCTGGTCAATAGTAAGGGCAGTAGGGAGTGATTCTGTTTTGGTAAACTCTGGTCAATAGTAAGGGCAGTAGGGAGGGATTCTGTTTTGGTAAACTCTGGTCAATAGTAAGGGCTGTAGAGAGTGATTCTGTTTTGGTAAACTCTGGTCAATAGTAAGGGCAGTAGGGAGTGATTCTGTTTTGGTAAACTCTGGTCAATAGTAAGGGCAGTAGGGAGTGATTCTGTTTTGGTAAACTCTGGTCAATAGTAAGGGCAGTAGGGAGTGATTCTGTTTTGGTAAACTCTGGTCAATAGTAAGGGCAGTAGGGAGTGACTCTGTTTTGGTAAACTCTGGTCAATAGTAAGGGCAGTAGAGAGGGATTCTGTTTTGGTAAACTCTGGTCAATAGTAAGGGCAGTAGGGAGGGATTCTGTTTTGGTAAACTCTGGTCAATAGTAAGGGCAGTAGGGAGGGATTCTGTTTTGGTAAACTCTGGTCAATAGTTAGGGCAGTAGGGAGGGATTCTGTTTTGGTAAACTCTGGTCAATAGTAAGGGCAGTAGGGAGGGATTCTGTTTTGGTAAACTCTGGTCAATAGTAAGGGCAGTAGGGAGGGATTCTGTTTTGGTAAACTCTGGTCAATAGTAAGGGCAGTAGGGAGTGATTCTGTTTTAGTAAACTCTGGTCAATAGTAAGGGCAGTAGAGAGGGATTCTGTTTTGGTAAACTCTGGTCAATAGTAAGGGCAGTAGAGAGGGATTCTGTTTTGGTAAACTCTGGTCAATAGTAAGGGCAGTAAGGAGTGATTCTGTTTTGGTAAACTCTGGTCAATAGTAAGGGCAGTAGGGAGTGATTCTGTTTTGGTAAACTCTGGTCAATAGTAAGGGCAGTAGAGAGTGAGTCTGTTTTGGTAAACTCTGCTCAATAGTAAGGGCAGTAGGGAGTGAGTCTGTTTTGGTAAACTCTGGTCAATAGTAAGGGCAGTAGGGAGGGATTCTGTTTTGGTAAACTCTGGTCAATAGTAAGGGCAGTAGAGAGGGATTCTGTTTTGGTAAACTCTGGTCAATAGTAAGGGCAGTAGGGAGTGATTCTGTTTTGGTAAACTCTGGTCAATAGTAAGGGCAGTAGGGAGTGATTCTGTTTTGGTAAACTCTGGTCAATAGTAAGGGCAGTAGGGAGGGATTCTGTTTTGGTAAACTCTGGTCAATAGTAAGGGCAGTAGAGAGTGATTCTGTTTTGGTAAACTCTGGTCAATAGTAAGGGCAGTAGGGAGTGATTCTGTTTTGGTAAACTCTGGTCAATAGTAAGGGCAGTAGGGAGTGAGTCTGTTTTGGTAAAATCTGGTCAATAGTAAGGGCAGTAGGGAGTGATTCTGTTTTGGTAAACTCTGGTCAATAGTAAGGGCAGTAAGGAGTGATTCTGTTTTGGTAAACTCTGGTCAATAGTAAGGGCAGTAAGGAGTGATTCTGTTTTGGTAAACTCTGGTCAATAGTAAGGGCAGTAGGGAGGGATTCTGTTTTGGTAAACTCTGGTCAATAGTAAGGGCAGTAGGGAGTGATTCTGTTTTGGTAAACTCTGGTCAATAGTAAGGGCAGTAGGGAGGGATTCTGTTTTGGTAAACTCTGGTCAATAGTAAGGGCAGTAGGGAGGGATTCTGTTTTGGTAAACTCTGGTCAATAGTAAGGGCAGTAGGGAGTGACTCTGTTTTGGTAAACTCTGGTCAATAGTAAGGGCAGTAGGGAGGGATTCTGTTTTGGTAAACTCTGGTCAATAGTAAGGGCAGTAGGGAGTGATTCTGTTTTGGTAAACTCTGGTCAATAGTAAGGGCAGTAGAGAGTGAGTATGTTTTGGTAAACTCTGCTCAATAGTAAGGGCAGTAGGGAGTGAGTCTGTTTTGGTAAACTCTGGTCAATAGTAAGGGCAGTAGGGAGGGATTCTGTTTTGGTAAACTCTGGTCAATAGTAAGGGCAGTAGAGAGGGATTCTGTTTTGGTAAACTCTGGTCAATAGTAAGGGCAGTAGGGAGTGATTCTGTTTTGGTAAACTCTGGTCAATAGTAAGGGCAGTAGGGAGTGATTCTGTTTTGGTAAACTCTGGTCAATAGTAAGGGCAGTAGGGAGGGATTCTGTTTTGGTAAACTCTGGTCAATAGTAAGGGCAGTAGAGAGTGATTCTGTTTTGGTAAACTCTGGTCAATAGTAAGGGCAGTAGGGAGTGATTCTGTTTTGGTAAACTCTGGTCAATAGTAAGGGCAGTAGGGAGTGAGTCTGTTTTGGTAAACTCTGGTCAATAGTAAGGGCAGTAGGGAGTGATTCTGTTTTGGTAAACTCTGGTCAATAGTAAGGGCAGTAAGGAGTGATTCTGTTTTGGTAAACTCTGGTCAATAGTAAGGGCAGTAAGGAGTGATTCTGTTTTGGTAAACTCTGGTCAATAGTAAGGGCAGTAGGGAGGGATTCTGTTTTGGTAAACTCTGGTCAATAGTAAGGGCAGTAGGGAGTGATTCTGTTTTGGTAAACTCTGGTCAATAGTAAGGGCAGTAGGGAGTGATTCTGTTTTGGTAAACTCTGGTCAATAGTAAGGGCAGTAGGGAGTGATTCTGTTTTGGTAAACTCTGGTCAATAGTAAGGGCAGTAGGGAGGGATTCTGTTTTGGTAAACTCTGGTCAATAGTAAGGGCAGTAGGGAGGGATTCTGTTTTGGTAAACTCTGGTCAATATTAAGGGCAGTAGGGAGTGATTCTGTTTTGGTAAACTCTGGTCAATAGTAAGGGCAGTAGGGAGGGATTCTGTTTTGGTAAACTCTGGTCAATAGTAAGGGCAGTAGGGAGTGATTCTGTTTTGGTAAACTCTGGTCAATAGTAAGGGCAGTAGAGAGGGATTCTGTTTTGGTAAACTCTGGTCAATAGTAAGGGCAGTAGAGAGGGATTCTGTTTTGGTAAACTCTGGTCAATAGTAAGGGCAGTAGAGAGGGATTCTGTTTTGGTAAACTCTGGTCAATAGTAAGGGCAGTAGAGAGGGATTCTGTTTTGGTAAACTCTGGTCAATAGTAAGGGCAGTAGAGAGTGATTCTGTTTTGGTAAACTCTGGTCAATAGTAAGGGCAGTAGGGAGGGATTCTGTTTTGGTAAACTCTGGTCAATAGTAAGGGCAGTAGAGAGGGAGTCTGTTTTGGTAAACTCTGGTCAATAGTAAGGGCAGTAGGGAGGGATTCTGTTTTGGTAAACTCTGGTCAATAGTAAGGGCAGTAGGGAGGGATTCTGTTTTGGTAAACTCTGGTCAATAGTAAGGGCAGTAGGGAGGGATTCTGTTTTGGTCAACTCTGGTCAATAGTAAGGGCAGTAGGGAGGGATTCTGTTTTGGTAAACTCTGGTCAATAGTAAGGGCAGTAGGGAGGGATTCTGTTTTGGTAAACTCTGGTCAATAGTAAGGGCAGTAGAGAGGGATTCTGTTTTGGTAAACTCTGGTCAATAGTAAGGGCAGTAGGGAGTGATTCTGTTTTGGTAAACTCTGGTCAATAGTAAGGGCAGTAGGGAGGGATTCTGTTTTGGTAAACTCTGGTCAATAGTAAGGGCAGTAGGGAGTGATTCTGTTTTGGTAAACTCTGGTCAATAGTAAGGGCAGTAGAGAGTGATTCTGTTTTGGTAAACTCTGGTCAATAGTAAGGGCAGTAGGGAGTGATTCTGTTTTGGTCAACTCTGGTCAATAGTAAGGGCAGTAGGGAGGGATTCTGTTTTGGTAAACTCTGGTCAATAGTAAGGGCAGTAGGGAGGGATTCTGTTTTGGTAAACTCTGGTCAATAGTAAGGGCAGTAGAGAGTGATTCTGTTTTGGTAAACTCTGGTCAATAGTAAGGGCAGTAGGGAGTGATTCTGTTTTGGTAAACTCTTGTCAATAGTAAGGGCAGTAGAGAGGGATTCTGTTTTGGTAAACTCTGGTCAATAGTAAGGGCAGTAGGGAGGGATTCTGTTTTGGTAAACTCTGGTCAATAGTAAGGGCAGTAGGGAGTGATTCTGTTTTGGTAAACTCTGGTCAATAGTAAGGGCAGTAGAGAGTGATTCTGTTTTGGTAAACTCTGATCAATAGTAAGGGCAGTAGGGAGGGATTCTGTTTTGGTAAACTCTGGTCAATAGTAAGGGCAGTAGAGAGGGATTCTGTTTTGGTAAACTCTGGTCAATAGTAAGGGCAGTAGGGAGGGATTCTGTTTTGGTAAACTCTGGTCAATAGTAAGGGCAGTAGAGAGGGATTCTGTTTTGGTAAACTCTGGTCAATAGTAAGGGCAGTAGGGAGTGATTCTGTTTTGGTAAACTCTGGTCAATAGTAAGGGCAGTAGGGAGGGATTCTGTTTTGGTAAACTCTGGTCAATAGTAAGGGCAGTAGGGAGGGATTCTGTTTTGGTAAACTCTGGTCAATAGTAAGGGCAGTAGGGAGGGATTCTGTTTTGGTAAACTCTGGTCAATAGTAAGGGCAGTAGAGAGTGATTCTGTTTTGGTAAACTCTGGTCAATAGTAAGGGCAGTAGGGAGTGATTCTGTTTTGGTAAACTCTGGTCAATAGTAAGGGCAGTAGGGAGTGATTCTGTTTTGGTAAACTCTGGTCAATAGTAAGGGCAGTAGGGAGGGATTCTGTTTTGGTAAACTCTGGTCAATAGTAAGGGCAGTAGAGAGTGATTCTGTTTTGGTAAACTCTGGTCAATAGTAAGGGCAGTAGGGAGTGATTCTGTTTTGGTAAACTCTGGTCAATAGTAAGGGCAGTAGGGAGTGAGTCTGTTTTGGTAAACTCTGGTCAATAGTAAGGGCAGTAGGGAGTGATTCTGTTTTGGTAAACTCTGGTCAATAGTAAGGGCAGTAAGGAGTGATTCTGTTTTGGTAAACTCTGGTCAATAGTAAGGGCAGTAAGGAGTGATTCTGTTTTGGTAAACTCTGGTCAATAGTAAGGGCAGTAGGGAGTGATTCTGTTTTGGTAAACTCTTGTCAATAGTAAGGGCAGTAGAGAGGGATTCTGTTTTGGTAAACTCTGGTCAATAGTAAGGGCAGTAGGGAGGGATTCTGTTTTGGTAAACTCTGGTCAATAGTAAGGGCAGTAGGGAGTGATTCTGTTTTGGTAAACTCTGGTCAATAGTAAGGGCAGTAGAGAGTGATTCTGTTTTGGTAAACTCTGATCAATAGTAAGGGCAGTAGGGAGGGATTCTGTTTTGGTAAACTCTGGTCAATAGTAAGGGCAGTAGAGAGGGATTCTGTTTTGGTAAACTCTGGTCAATAGTAAGGGCAGTAGGGAGGGATTCTGTTTTGGTAAACTCTGGTCAATAGTAAGGGCAGTAGAGAGGGATTCTGTTTTGGTAAACTCTGGTCAATAGTAAGGGCAGTAGGGAGTGATTCTGTTTTGGTAAACTCTGGTCAATAGTAAGGGCAGTAGGGAGGGATTCTGTTTTGGTAAACTCTGGTCAATAGTAAGGGCAGTAGGGAGGGATTCTGTTTTGGTAAACTCTGGTCAATAGTAAGGGCAGTAGAGAGTGATTCTGTTTTGGTAAACTCTGGTCAATAGTAAGGGCAGTAGGGAGTGATTCTGTTTTGGTAAACTCTGGTCAATAGTAAGGGCAGTAGGGAGTGATTCTGTTTTGGTAAACTCTGGTCAATAGTAAGGGCAGTAGGGAGGGATTCTGTTTTGGTAAACTCTGGTCAATAGTAAGGGCAGTAGAGAGTGATTCTGTTTTGGTAAACTCTGGTCAATAGTAAGGGCAGTAGGGAGTGATTCTGTTTTGGTAAACTCTGGTCAATAGTAAGGGCAGTAGGGAGTGAGTCTGTTTTGGTAAACTCTGGTCAATAGTAAGGGCAGTAGGGAGTGATTCTGTTTTGGTAAACTCTGGTCAATAGTAAGGGCAGTAAGGAGTGATTCTGTTTTGGTAAACTCTGGTCAATAGTAAGGGCAGTAAGGAGTGATTCTGTTTTGGTAAACTCTGGTCAATAGTAAGGGCAGTAGGGAGGGATTCTGTTTTGGTAAACTCTGGTCAATAGTAAGGGCAGTAGGGAGTGATTCTGTTTTGGTAAACTCTGGTCAATAGTAAGGGCAGTAGGGAGTGATTCTGTTTTGGTAAACTCTGGTCAATAGTAAGGGCAGTAGGGAGTGATTCTGTTTTGGTAAACTCTGGTCAATAGTAAGGGCAGTAGGGAGGGATTCTGTTTTGGTAAACTCTGGTCAATAGTAAGGGCAGTAGGGAGGGATTCTGTTTTGGTAAACTCTGGTCAATAGTAAGGGCAGTAGGGAGTGATTCTGTTTTGGTAAACTCTGGTCAATAGTAAGGGCAGTAGGGAGGGATTCTGTTTTGGTAAACTCTGGTCAATAGTAAGGGCAGTAGGGAGTGATTCTGTTTTGGTAAACTCTGGTCAATAGTAAGGGCAGTAGAGAGGGATTCTGTTTTGGTAAACTCTGGTCAATAGTAAGGGCAGTAGAGAGGGATTCTGTTTTGGTAAACTCTGGTCAATAGTAAGGGCAGTAGAGAGGGATTCTGTTTTGGTAAACTCTGGTCAATAGTAAGGGCAGTAGAGAGGGATTCTGTTTTGGTAAACTCTGGTCAATAGTAAGGGCAGTAGAGAGGGATTCTGTTTTGGTAAACTCTGGTCAATAGTAAGGGCAGTAGAGAGTGATTCTGTTTTGGTAAACTCTGGTCAATAGTAAGGGCAGTAGGAGTGATTCTGTTTTGGTAAACTCTGGTCAATAGTAAGGGCAGTAGGGAGGGATTCTGTTTTGGTAAACTCTGGTCAATAGTAAGGGCAGTAGAGAGGGATTCTGTTTTGGTAAACTCTGGTCAATAGTAAGGGCAGTAGGGAGGGATTCTGTTTTGGTAAACTCTGGTCAATAGTAAGGGCAGTAGGGAGGGATTCTGTTTTGGTAAACTCTGGTCAATAGTAAGGGCAGTAGGAGGGATTCTGTTTTGGTAAACTCTGGTCAATAGTAAGGGCAGTAGGGAGGGATTCTGTTTTGGTAAACTCTGGTCAATAGTAAGGGCAGTAGGGAGGGATTCTGTTTTGGTAAACTCTGGTCAATAGTAAGGGCAGTAGGGAGGATTCTGTTTTGGTAAACTCTGGTCAATAGTAAGGGCAGTAGGGAGGGATTCTGTTTTGGTAAACTCTGGTCAATAGTAAGGGCAGTAGGGAGGGATTCTGTTTTGGTAAACTCTGGTCAATAGTAAGGGCAGTAGAGAGTGATTCTGTTTTGGTAAACTCTGGTCAATAGTAAGGGCAGTAGGAGTGATTCTGTTTTGGTAAACTCTGGTCAATAGTAAGGGCAGTAGGGAGTGATTCTGTTTTGGTAAACTCTGGTCAATAGTAAGGGCAGTAGGGAGGGATTCTGTTTTGGTAAACTCTGGTCAATAGTAAGGGCAGTAGGGAGGGATTCTGTTTGGTAAACTCTGGTCAATAGTAAGGGCAGTAGGGAGTGATTCTGTTTTGGTAAACTCTGGTCAATAGTAAGGGCAGTAGGGAGTGATTCTGTTTTGGTAAACTCTGGTCAATAGTAAGGGCAGTAGGGAGTGATTCTGTTTTGGTAAACTCTGGTCAATAGTAAGGGCAGTAGGGAGTGATTCTGTTTTGGTAAACTCTGGTCAATAGTAAGGGCAGTAGGGAGGGATTCTGTTTTGGTAAACTCTGGTCAATAGTAAGGGCAGTAGGGAGTGATTCTGTTTTGGTAAACTCTGGTCAATAGTAAGGGCAGTAGGGAGTGATTCTGTTTAGTAAACTCTGGTCAATAGTAAGGGCAGTATGAGAGGGATTCTGTTTTGGTTAAACTCTGGTCAATAGTAAGGGCAGAGTAGAGAGGGATTCCTGTTTTGGGTAAAAAACTCTGGTCAATAGTAAGGGCAGTAAGGAGTGATTTCTGTTTTGGTAAACTTCTGGTCAATAGTAAGGGCAGTAGGAGTGATTCTGTTTGTTGGTAAAACTCTGTGCAATAGGTAAGGGCAGTAGAGAGGGATTCTGTTTTGGTAAAACCTCTGTTCAATCGTAAGGGCAGTAGGGAGTGATTCTGTTTTGGAACTCGGTCCAATAGTAAGGGCAGTAGGGAGGATTTGTTTTGGTAAACTCTG